>NC_140584.1:1126361657-1126489157 GCF_964204655.1 Triturus cristatus
TCTGTTCAACCACACGAGAAGCCTCTGGTCGGTAGGCATAATGTAGTTTCTGTTGTACATTCAATGCTTCACTAATTAATCTTACAATCTCATTATGGAAATGTCCTCCTCTGTCTGATTCAAGGGTCACTGGGAACCCGAACCTGGGGATGAATTCTCTCAAAAGAAGCTTTGCCACTGTAATCCCATCATTTCTTCTAGTTGGAAATGCTTCCACCCACCTGGAGAATAGGCAGACTATGACCAGAACATACCTCAATTTGTTACATGGAGGCATTTCAATGAAGTCCACCTGCATTCTAGTGAAAGGACCTCCTTCTCGGCCTATTGTTCCTAGACTCACCACTGTCTTCCTTCCAGGATTGTATTGCTGACATATTAGGCATCTTTGACATAGACTTTCTGCTACCAGTCTAAACTTGGGGTTGTACCAGGTCTGCTTAAAGGACCTGATCATAGCGTCTCTCCCTATGTGTCCCTGGCCATGATACATCCGTGCCATGGTAGACATCATGCTATCAGGCATTACTGGTCTTCCATCTCGATAGACCCACACACGGTCCTTTTCTCTTGGTGCACACCCTGCTTTTATCCACTGCTTCATTTCCTCATCACCTGACTCTTCCTGCAATTGCCTCACTTCTTCCCAAGTTCCCACAACGTTAGTAAACATTACTGAGCAAGAAAACATTTCCTTTTCCTTTGCCCGATTGACTGAATTCTGATTCCGTGCACAATACTGTGCCATATCGTTTGCATACCTATTTCCGGTAGTGATGTAATCACTACCCTGACCATGGGCAGCACATTTCACCACGGCCAATTGTTTAGGCAGCTGTATCGCCTCAATCAAGTTTCCAACCACTTCAGCATTCTTAATAGGGGTTCCACTTGAGTGTCAGGAAACCTCTTTGTAGCCAAAGTTGGCCAAATTCATGGACAACCCCGAAGCCATACTGGATGTCAGTTATCAGAGTCACTCTCACACTCTTCCCAATCTTACATGCTTTAGTCAAAGCAACAAGTTCAGCTACCTGAGCTGACCTCACTCCTTTCAGATAAGATGCTTCCATAACTGCTGCAACCGTACATACTGCATATGCTGCACTTAGTACTCCTTCACCCGTTCTCAAACATGACCCATCAGCAAACAACACAAAATCACTTTCTGGCAAAGGTACATCTTTTATATCTGGTTGTGGCTTTGTGCAATACTCAAGCACATCTAAACAATCATGATCTGCTTCATCTCTCACTTCCACATTCTCAACATCTGGTAACAAAGTTGCAGGATTCACATTCAAACACCTCACAAGACTCACATTTGTTGCACCTAAAATGACCTTTTCATACTTAGTCAGCCGACTATGTGTCATATACTAAGTACGACTCCTTGTTAAAAGAATCGCCACATCATGAGGTGCAAACACTCTTAATGGATATCCCATCACGATTCCTTCGCTCTGCTCTAGACTTCGACATGTTGCAGCCACTGCCTTCAAACACCCAGGTAATGCTGCAGCTACTGGGTCAAGCATTGATGAGAAGTACGCAATTGGTCTCCTCAACCTTCCATGTTTTTGGATTAACACAGAGAGTGCACATCCATTTCTCTCACTGCAATACAACTCAAACTCTTTCTCATAATCAGGCATGCCTAGTGCTGGTGCTTCACACAAACACTCTTTCAATCGTTTGAATGCTGCTAATTCTTCTTTGTTCAGTTTCAGGGGATCTTTTACATCACTCCTGGTCAAATGCACCAAGGGTTTTACAATCAGCGAGAAGTTGCTGATCCATTGGCAACAATACCCTACCATTCCCAGAAACATCTCTCTTTGAGTCATGGGGGCTCTCATTCCTTTTATGATTCTGATTCTGTCTATAGTTATTTTTCTTAGTCTTTTCTCAATTTTATGTCCCAAATATTGTACTTCCTTTTTACAATACTGTAATTTTGCTGGTGACATTTTCAATCCTCCATCTGCCAAATGATTCAGTAGTGCTATAGTGTCTACCTCACAAGCTTCACGTGTTTTTGACGCTACTAGAAGGTCATCAATATACTGAACTAGTAGTGAACTCTCGGGCATTTGCAGACTTTCTAATGACTTCTTCAACAATTGGTTGAATATCGAGGGGCTTTCTGTATACCCCTGTGGGATTCGGCACCATGCCAAAATTCTCTCTCCAAACCAAAATGCAAAAATCTGCAGACTGTCATGATGTAATGGGATAGAAAAGAAAGTATGGCATAGATCAATTACTGTATACCATTCCGCATCATGGGGAATCTGGTATAAAATCACTGATGGATTTGGCACAATGGGACAGCATGACACAACAATTTTGTTTACCTTTCTCAAATCCTGTACTATCCTGAATTTCCCATTAGGCTTTTTCAGTCCCATTATCAGTAAATTACATGGACTACTCATTATCTCCCTCAATATTCCGTGTTGAATCATTTTCTCAAATATTGGGGTTACTCCTTCAATTATTTCAGGTGTCAATTTATATTGAGGAATATTGGGATAGCGTATTCCCTCCTTCACAGTTATTTTCACAGGATCTATATTTCTCATTAGTCCTACATCTTCTCTGGTAAAATCCCATACTTCTGCTTTTACTGACTGCTTCAATTCTTTAGGTAATTCATCAGGGTTGAATATTGCATAAGTCTCAGTAACCTCATCTTCTCTGTTAGCTATGGTCATTTTATACAGTACATCCTCATCTGGTGTTTCAAATGCTATTCCATCTGGAGTACAGAATATAGTGCAATTCATCTTGTACAACAGGTCCCTACCTAATAAATTCACTGGACTGGTGTCGCACACAACAAAGTGGTGCATCTCTGTAAATTTCCCTATACTAACTTTATCTGTTTGTTGGACACACCAACTACTTGGATTGTTTCATCCGAAAGAGGAAGATTCTTAACATCAGCTGATCTAACAGTTGATCGAGTAGCACCAGTGTCCACTAGGAAAGTAATATTTTCATCATTAACCCTCCCATCTACAAATGGTCCTGTCTGGTCTATTTCTAGAGTTGGGCCAAGTACGCACTCTTCTTCCTCCCTTCGGCACCGTCAATCGCTTCCTTCTGACTCACTCTCATCGCGTTACAACAATACTGCGAAACACCGCGAGCTCGTTGCGGTTTATTTACCTGTTCTTCATTGTAGAATCCCGATTCATTACTATACTTCTGTGTGTTTCTGCTCTGCGGGAAAGGTGGATTTGGCACCTGATTCTGTGAGGTAACCACCTGCTGCTGCTGCTGCAGTTGACCACTCACCTCATTCTGCACCTGTGGATTCAATGATGGATTTTCATTATTAGTACTTGGAGGAAACTTACACTCGGATTTCCAATGCCCTAACCTACCGCAATTGTGGCATGGAAACTTCTTTTTAGCTTCTTCTATATTACCTTTCCCTTTCCTGGGCCAAATCTCGGTTTAGGTCCTGGGTTATTTGCCTGTTCGACTAGCTGAGCTTCCTGTCTTTCAGCCACTTTTACCTGTGCCCACATTGCCTTTTCTTTTAATTTTCTCTGTTTTGCCTCAATTTCATCACTAAAATATTTAGCATGTCTCAAAACTTCATCTATTTTCTTATTTTGCCAATCTACCGTAAGTTGTTTTATCATATCACCAATGTCCGGACGTAATCCATTTACAAATCTGTATACAAAATGACTCAAATCCTTATCACTCAGGTTCTCATCTCAACTGAATTGTTTAAAGGCCAAGATCAACCTCTCATAGTATGCATGTACTGATTCCTTACTTTCTTGATGTGTTCGGTCAATTTTTACCCAATCTGTCTCTTTGGGGGGCACTTTGTTTTTCAAAAATACCATAACCTGTTCATATTTCTTCATTACCTCTGGGTCGAGAGCTCCTGTCTTAGGATCCCTAGGGTATTCTTGATTTGGCCGGTTTATAATGAGCTTGCATTCTGTCCACAAGTCTGCTGGCACTATTATATCAAATAGGCTATTCAGATCTATCCACAATACTTTGGATAATTTTACAAATCTGTCCACTTACCGATACCACTCGACAGGCTTTTCGCGCAGTCGAGGGAAGTCATTCGTAAATGACAAAATGTCCTGTCTTGTCCAGGGGACATGTACATATCCCCCTCCTGGAATTTCTCTCATGGGATATTCGGCTACTACCTTTTCTTTCTCCCTAACAGGGAATGCTGAAACTGTCTTTTTTGAGGCGTCACTACGCTTTCTATACCACTTACTTCTCCATTTATCCACGTCTCCCCATTTTCTCAATAAAATGATTATGTCCTTAATCTGACCTATCTGTCCTGTAGTGTTCAGATTTTCAATGTCCCTTTCAACTCGATAGGGTTTCTGTAAGGCTTTTACCTTATCAATATCTATGCCCATTTCATTTGCAATTTCTCCTAGTCTTTCATGTAGATTTTTTGCTCTCCATGTCACACTCTTACATAAGAATAACAATTCCTCATCCTGATAATTTTTCAGTTTTTCTACAGGTATAGTCCCTACAATTAATTCTTCCAATACCATCCGTAATTTTGCCACATCTATTGACTGGGATTCTTTATCTTGTTTCTGTAACCCTCTTAACCATTCACTTAGTTCTTCCACAGAAGGCCCTACTGGGTTTTCTACACTACTCTGTTCCGGAATTCTCTGGGGTTCCAATAATGTTTCTACTGTCGTTCTACTCTTTTCAACATAGTTCTGATTTATAAATGGATTATTTGAAATGCTTGGTTCAAACATATTTACTATCTGTCCCCACGGATTCTCAATTTGACTCTGTTCTGGACTCTCAACCAAATTATGGTTCCGGTATGGTACCGTCAAGCAATGTTCGCTATCCTTTTGCTTCTCAAAAATGGGCATTACTGGACCTATAGTCACGGGAACTGTTACAGCCTCTAAATTCTTCTTTAATTCTCTTATTTTCTCTGTGAATTCTAGAGTTGTTTTGGCCAATTCTGCTGAATTTTCACTATTTATTCAATTCTCCGACCTCTTTTCTGCTTCTCTAATGGAATTCCTCCTTCCTAAATCTGGTGACATCGTCTCAGTTTTGATAATTCGTAATGTTTCTCTCATTGGGGCACTTGGTATCAATATCTCTGGGTCTGGTCGGTACGGTGGTGGATTTTTATAAAACACATCATCCAGCACATCATCATCTGATTCATTCGCTCCGTAACCACTTGATTCCACATTCTTTCTTTTCTCCTGACTTTTTCTTCCTTCATTCTCTCCTACTGCTCTCACAGGAAACATACCCTCAGTCATACTTGCATCTCGCCACCTTTTCATTCGATCAGCATGCGTTTCATGTCCATATGATCTGCCAAACAGATATCTATAATTTCTACCACTTCTTTGTTTTTCTCGTTCATGCATTTCTTCTTCTCATTCCGTCAATGCCTCAAACTGCGTCGGTCTAGGTCTTGGTTCTAAATGCATCATCTTCTCCCGTAGGTTCCTTAAAACAGCCAAATTAAAGGAACCATGCTCTGGAAATTCCAGAACTCCATCGTCCTGGGTGTATTTTACCCAGTTATCTAACCAAATACAAGTATGGTACCCATATTTCGCAATCATCAAGGATGAGGGGGTCTTCGGTGGAGGAATTAACTGTCCTTCCCTAGTCTTGACCTGTTTGTCTTGCTTAAACCATTTTTTCATTTTACCAAACCACGACTTCTTCTTTTCTTGCGGTTGGTAATACATTTTCTTAGTTTCTGTATATCGCTAGTCTCTCTACAACTATACCGCTATTTTGTCCACACACAGCGCGACTCACACCAACGCACCAATCAGTAGCGTCTACGTCACTCTGTCAGTCCTCTAATCCCAGCGTGACTTCCACTAACGCACCAATCAGGAGCGTTTACGTCACCCTGTATCTCTCCACTCCTAGCGCGGCTTTACACAATGCGCCAATCTGGAACGTTTTACAGTTCTGACCGACTGTCCAATCTCAGCGCGGTCGTTCTGACGTCAGCAGCCGCTGTGGCAGCTCTGTTCCTGTTTACCCCTCCTTTACAAGTCAGCTCGGTGAACTTTCTATTGCAACTTTTTATGATTTTATTAGTAACAACACAAAAACATCTCCATTGTCCGCTTCGCTAACCAAAGAACAGCAAAAGACCTTTCTCACGAGAATTCCATCTTTTCCGAGAGCAGCGCTTACCCCTGCCCTACTACGGAATCGTTACTTCCGTTGATAAAGTAGCACATCCCTCTACCTTACCCTTCTAACAAGCATTAGCTAACCGTTTCTCTAGTATTTAAGAAATAAATCCAGAGTTTCACAATCAAACTGAAGGCTATTTCGTTCACTCACTTTCACACAAGAAAATGTAGTACATTCGCACAGAATCCTGTCTTTCCCGAGAACAGCGAACAGTCTGTCCTACTACAGAATTATGACATACGTTAACAAAGCAGCGCTTACCTCTACTTTGTCCTTCTAACAAGCTCAGAGAATACCTGCTACCTTTTCAGTGATAAGCGTTATCGGTATGCCATTTGGTTTCCTGGTACTTAAAGACCAAAATTTCACAGGTAACCTTCGCTATCATACACACTTCTTTTATACAGAAATATTTCTAGTAGTAACACACGACGATGCTACCGAACCGAACCCAAACAATGCGACGTGCAACTTCAATCCTTACACGTTTCCACTGTGTACCTACAGGGCAACAACAATTCCGTCTTTCCAGAGAGCAGCGCTTACCTCTGCTCTACTACGGAACTGTTACAAACTTCCGACTTCCTACATCCCAGAAGCCGTGCAAACAACATACATCAATACTACAATAGTACATAAATCAATACCAATCAATAATCAAAAATCAATAAGCTATTTACAAGTAATGATCACCAAACCAAAACAGTAGCTAACCTTAACTCGGCTACCAGGAAAAACTGCTGCAGAGCGGAATGCAAAATCCCTCTATTCGTTACAGATCATAGATCGCACAGACACACTCAATCACAACATTCGTTGGTGGGGCCCATAACACCAACACTCATCCTCAATTGATCTGTTTCCCTAAGAGGCAATTGTTTCATTCGCTGTGATGGAAGGAAGTACCAACTTATTCCCAATGAGACCTTTCTCTATTCATTAAGGCATAAGCTTCACCTTTTCGTACTCCTCCCTTGGATAGGCGATGGATCAGCTTAGCTGCTGGTTAAAGGGATACTCAATCTACAATTTATATACATAAATTCACAATTTCATAATAGCGACCCAACACAGTTCTTGTAATTAATCATAAATCTTTATCTAATAATTGAAAATTGACTGTTAGTTCAAGCAGCTGACCATCATATTGACCTAATCTGGCTAAAGTCGTCCTCTAAGTCAGAATCTTGGTCCTCAGTTCAATCTGTCAGAGTCTTTGAAAACAGCTGTCCTGCAGTGTCACTGTCCTTTCCGTCAGCATAACGTCTGGAAATTCAAAGATGTGATGATGAGCTTCCATCCTACCCTCTCTAATCTAGGCTGTTTTATAGTAAAATTACATTCCAAAAGTAACAAGTAGTCTCTTAAAGTCATCTCTGATGGTCAATGGACTCCGTGCCATCGCTTTCCCATGTGGAAAATGTTTCTTTTGAATGTAGTTCTTTAAATCCCGGGAAAAAGTATCTTCTTATTGTATTCAATAAATTTGGCATTCCTCCCTGGGTGTCCTTTGATTTTCAAAAACAGTGAAAACAGAAAAGAAATCATAACATCACAATTTATAGCCCTTAACACTCTCACTATGCTATCTCTAAGCACTAAGCTACTTCTAGCAGATGAATAAATAATAAGCCTGAGTTTTAAAAGGTGGAGCGTATCTGGAAAATTTGATTTGTTCCCTGTTTAGAACAACTCACCAATTATTTCGAGCACAAAGACAATGAAATTGTGTCTATGTGAGAGCACAATCTTAACACCAGTTAGTGAATGCAGAATGCAGTGCCTTTCAGGGCCTTGGAGAGTCTTGCTGGAGGCTTCTTCAGTAAAGATATATTCTGGTTCTGTGCTCATCTGGATCTGCGATTTGCAATCTGCAACCTGGGTGAAGTTTCTCTCTCCTGACAAGTGGTAAAGTGGCAGCCCTTTTATACTGTATCTTATCTAAGATGGAATTTCCAAGTCACCTTAGGAATGTCTTGACAAAATCATACACATCAGTAGATGTACTAATAACGTAAAAATATGTCAATACAGACTATGTTGTTTGGGTTATTGTTGTTATTTAACTTTGAAAACGGAATCTGTCCCAGACGGGGTGCTTTTGCCTAAGTCATTGATGAGATGATAAGACACATTTAGGTGACATATTTACAGTTTCTCAAAAGCCCACCATGTTTTAGACCTAGGGAGTTAAAAAATTTAATTTGCTGGGCAGGCCAGTGAAACGATCAAGCCTTGCCCTGCACAAAATAGAGTCTGCATTTATGTGGTCAAGAACCTAAAGCTGAAAAGCAAGTGATGAAAATAGGTAACATAATAGAATTATGGAGGGAAACAGGCATAAGATTTATGACATTCCTGGAATAATTTCTGAAGTAAGCAATCACTAAATAGTCATTGCCTGTGGATTTGATTGATCTTGCTTTTCAAACCTTCACATTGGGGCTCATTACAATGTCAGTGGGAAAGGCTCCGAACGGCAGTCGGATTCACCAAAACCGTGTCGGAACTTATGTTTCCAACTCGGTCAGAAACCTTTCCGACCAACCGATTATGATGTAATCGGTGGAAAACAAACCGGTTGGTCAGTCCAAATCAGTTTTGACCGGCATTCGGAAACTCCGAGTTGGCAGAAGCCGAATTGTACGGCTGTATGGACTGCGTTTACAACCAACGTATTACGATGTCGGATTCAGACAGCCTTTCCGAATCAGTCTGTCTGACATGAAAAGGCTGTCAGAAACTGATCTAGTAGGCCCCCTTGATCCTGAGGCCTCCGTTTGGGGGCCGCGGGGGTTCCCATGGGACGCCTCTTTAAAACCATGCACAGTGTGGCAGACACAATGGAGTGCTCATCACAGGGTGCAGGGTTTTACCGAGCCACCCTTTTTTTCAATGGGAGGCTGTGTTGTCGGCCGGAATACAGGCTACCATTGGAGTCAATAGGAGACTTTCTGAACGGTGTTCAGGTCGGTTTGCTTTCCGACTGACATCGTAATAAGGTCCATACTCGGTACACATTTACAGAATAAAATCATATGTCAAAAACATGCATTTGATGAAACAGTAATACATCTAACCCTGGGCGTAGTTCGCGTAATAGCGCTACGGTAGCTACGCGAAGTGCACTTCGCACTACGTGAGATGCGCGTAGCACTACGCAAACTGCGTAGTGTGCTGTTTGGCATGATTGCACAGTGCCGGATGCTTGTCCGCACTGTGCAATCATTGAAAATGGCATCTCGCACAGTGCAAGCTGTTGTTTTCTGCCGCTCAAGTAGATTTTTACTCGAGCGGCATCTTTCTCAATGCGGACTAGTAGTCTCTCATCGCAAGCAGTCGCGGGCACACGCGACCACTCGTAATGAGAAACCTGACCTCCCCGCGTTGAGACTCTCGCCGGCAGGTTTATTTTCCACGCTCGCGATCGCCAACTTGATGCTGCTGATCGCGAACGAGGAAAAACTCTCGCTGGGATGTCTTTTTGCTCGCTCGCGGTTGCCAACTTGATGTTGAGGACCGCGAGCGAGCAAAAAATGCCAACTACGCTACGCGTTTTTGCACTGTGCTACGTGCAATTCGCGTAGCGCGAAGTAGCACAAACTTCGCAAACTAGGGGAGCGTAGCGTAGTTGCCCGCCTAGGGTTAAATACATCACTTGTTACACGTTCAATAGCACATGTATTCAAACTGAAATGAAAAAGGGTTATCTGCACTGTAAGATATGGTCTTTGCAACAAACTTATAATACTTACTTTCAGTTTGGGACCTGTAAGAAGAATGATTCAAGGGCTCAATTTAATAGCAATTTAAACTCCAATTTAATGAAAAAGTCAGATTTTATATTGCAATTTTGAAAATTACACTTTGTGAAATTTGGCATAGTCATGCCTAAAGTCAGTGCCAGTGCCTGCCAGTGTCCAGTGTCACATCACTGCTGATGGCTCCCCTGTGGTGAGATGTGGATTGATCCCAGACAGTGGATAGGGGGTTAGGGTGTGGGGAGGTGTTTTTTTCCTTTAGCAAGATGGCTTGGGGGCTGTAACAAGCCTCATCCTCAGTTTCAAAGAATACCTACCATGCCAATGGCAGATGTAACTCACACCTAAGCCTGCCTACTCCTTCTCTTCCTGGTCACCTTGGCTCCAAAACCAGTGAGAGAGGGAGTTGCCAAGAATTGGTTAGGAGTGACCACAAGGGAGGGTTTGCCCATTATCATAGCCATACCTCTGGGTGGGAACAGGCAGCTCTGACCAGGATAAGATAGGTTCTGACATGTTGCATTTAGATAAAGAAGGTTGCTGTGGAATAGTGTACAGTAAAACAAGCTGGAAGTGCTGCTAAAGGGGCACTTGTGGGAAATTATATCCCATTGGTTAGGGACTGCAGGATTTTCCCCCACCCACAGGCTGGCAATTGGCATAAATGTGACATCCATAATAGTACGCTCAGAAACACTCCTGGACCTGTGAATAATAAGAAGGACTGTCCTGCTGTCTGAAGAGCCTAGATAGAGGATGGATGTGCTTGCCTTGAACCAAAGGGCTGAAAAGTGACTCCCAGGATCAGTTGGCTGACCTCCCGTCTGAGTTACAGGAGTGCAACAAGCTTCCAGAATCTCTTTTCTTACAACTGCTCAGCTGACCAATATGAGGACCTGCCATTGACCCTGCTGCTGGATTCTGTCAGAGTAAGCCCTTATACCTAAGTGGTACCCCACTAAGTCCTGGACAGTTGGCTGGTGTTAGAGTGTACTCCTCCTGTTCTCAAACAGAAAGAAGTGGGACTTAGAACCTTTTGGCAACTTCCTGCCTGAACAAAATACTGAGACCAGGATAATCATTAAAGATGCAGTTACTTGGCCTCAGCTTGCTGATTTGTGCAGCTGAGTGAGACCTGACATTCAGATAGGATTCTAAGTCCGAACATATAGGGTTTTATCGGGACTGATGCTGAGCAGCATTCAATCGATGTGGAAGCATTCCAGGGTACAGACTTTGGACTTCACCTGCCTTTCTCAATGACTGCACTGGGACCCTACTCTTCAGCAGCCTGCGGTTGCCAAGCCCCACTTTGGACCCAGCTCTCATCTTGCCCCACCAATGACTCATCACAACCACTTTTTCTCAATAAATGTTTATAAGTTAGAAGATAAACATTCCACCAGGATGAACCTGGTCCTTGTATCCGACCCACAAGCCATTGCGGTGGGCCTTAACTTTTGACTTTGACCTGGTCTAGCTTGACAAGATTTACATCTTATAAGTCAAAAATAGCCTTCTTTTGAAGCAAAAAAAGGAATTTGAAGAGTTGCATACAACTGCAGCTTCTTCGAGAAATAGGCATTGTGAACAGGGATCCTTCATCAAGTTACAGACCAGACAGGATAGTGAACTTTCTAGCCATAATGCAAAGCTAATTTGTTGGGTACAATTGTAGCATTGTAGATTTGGCTAACAATGTAAAATGTTAACGGGAGTGATCAGCAGATTTTTGTTTTCAGATTCCTACCTCTCAGGTACTTAAAGTTGCTAAAAGGTTGATATGGCAAAATAGTAGCACTGTAGGGGCAGAAGTGATTGTGATGAAGAACTTATCAGGCAGCTATTGGCTATTGTTTGAATGCAAAATAATCCTGGAAGCAGGGGGCCTTTAAGAGGGATATGAGAACTTGGCTGTGGCTACCCCATACCAGGTCACTAAGGGCCTCATGTAGGAAGCCAAATACCGGTCGGTAACGGCCGATTTTCGGTAATTATACCGTTACCGACCGGTATTTTGGCTTTTGAGATGTAGGGGGAGAATTTCATGATTCGGTATTTACCGAATCGGTAAAATTACCGAATCGGTAATATTACCGATTCGGTAAATTTACCGATTCGGTAAATACCGAATCATGAAATGAGATGTAGGGGGAGTGTGTGGTGGGTGTGGGGATTCGTTATTTACCACCAACTAAAGGTTGGTGGTAAATGACGATTAGGTGAAAAAAAGCATTTTTGTGCACGTTTAAGTGTGAAATGTGGCAGACATACATGCCCTTAGGGCATGTATGTGCGCCACATGTGCACACATGCAGGAATCAGGGGTGCAACAGGGTGTCAATGTGACACCCTGCCACCCTTGCATGTGCTCCCCCATTACCGAATTGGTATTTACCGATTCAGTAATGAGGCATACCTTCCCATCAATGGGAAGGTATGCCTCATTACCGAATCGGTAAATACCGATTCGGTAATTACCAAATTTTTCCGAATCGGTAATATTTACCGACTCATTACCTACATTGCATTTACCACTTCATAAATACCGAATCGGCATGATTCGGTATTTATGAAGTGGTAAATGCCAGCCCACCTACATAAGGCCCTAAATCTCTGTAAATTATATTAGGGGTTGAGAGGCAATCACAGATCATGTAAATAAAGTGGAGATTACACAAATACATTTTAGACATATTTAGACAGAGGAAGATTAAGAGATTTGCCCAGAATTACATGATGTTGGGTCCAGCACTGATGAAAGGAGCCAAAGAGAACAGCTCAACCCGCTAGCCCACATATCATCGCTATGTACTGCGGTTGTCCAAAAAACTATGCCTGGCCGAAATGCAATTTCGTCACGGACAATGAGTCACTTGACATTTAAGCTTCTTTACCTAATAATAATAATAATAATGATGATGATGATAATAATAATAATATAATAAATGTAAAAGCAGTGTTGTGACAGTGGTTCTGTGCTCTTGGTCCTCTGGTAGAATGATGTGTTTTTTCTCAGCTGAGCATTGAGGCGTTCCATGCACACCTGCAGTGTTCTGTTTTTGCAATCAATATATTTTTCGCATGGATAAGTCCACACATTTACTTGAGTGGGCTTACAGGCTTGATATGACACACCTCGCAGTGTCTGCCTGCTCCCCAGCCAAGCAGAACAAAGACCCCTGCTAGGCTAGGGCCCGCCCCATCAATTACAAGTGATTCATGGCGGCTCTTCCTGTAGGAAGCTTCCCAGCAGCAAGACCCGGATATTCTGGAGAAAATTGAAGGGGTTCAGTAATGTAGTTTCAGCCCACAGAAAGCGAAAGATCATTAGTAATAATTAAGAAGGCAGTGACATATCTCATTGCCACCTGACACAATGAGGCAGGAGCGCACTGTGGTTCTGGCAGGCTCCATTAAAGGAAGAGGATAGCGACTGATTGGCATCCTCTTTGCATTGTAAGGTAAGCGATTTGTCATTTTCAGTGCTAGTGGGCATTCTATCTCGGATGGAAGTACTAAACAATCACTGCAGGGCTTCACTGTACATTGTGCTATTCACTTGGGTTACAGTGTCGGGGATAAGAATGTCTGTAAACAGATCTGTGCATTCAGGGTACATTCCTGTTTAGCTACATAACTAAAGTAGTTACCACATGCAAATAAATACTTAGTAGATAATTAAACATGCCTTTTCCGTATGCTAACATCGCTCAGAGCAAAAGTGTAAATGAACCAATGAATGAATGAATGAATGTTGGAAAGTGAGTTATTACTAGTGGTAAATATACATCTACTGTGAGAAAGTGGGTTTCTGTTGCAGAAAATCCCCCCCCTTTTTTTTGTTACCAGACTACTGATGCTCTATGACTTGATGTGCTCTAGGGCCCTGCCAATCAGGACCCAAGGGCCTGTGTTCTTTCCCCAAAACAAAGCCCAATTGGCAACTCTGGTCACAGGTAGGTCCCTGGCTAATGGTACCCCATGTGCCCAGGGCTCTGTGACCAGAGAAGGCTCTTAAGGGCTGCAGCACCAATTGTGCCACCCTTAGGGGCCCTGCACCTTTTCAGAAACACACTGCCTTGCAGGCTGCGTGTCTTGGTGCAGATCAAAAGTGAAGAGTCGACATGGCACACATCCCTGTGTGCCATGCCTACCATCCACTGCCCTGGCCTAGGTCAGTCACCCCTCTAGCTGGGTGCACTATGCCAGTGGTGAGGGCACAGAGGCATGAGCCCTGTGTCCCTACAGCGTCTGAGTCCATTCTAAGACATTGTAAGTGCAGTGTACCATTAAGGAGTATATGGTGCTGGGAGGATGTCATTACGAACTCCACAGTACCATAGTGGATACACTGAAGTCTGGGAAGTTTGGTATCAAACTTCTCAGCACATTGTACCCACACTGATGCCAGTGTGGGTTTCAATGTAAAACGTACTACAGAGGGCATTTTAGAAATGCCCCCTGAACTTGACCCACAACCAGTGTCCCGACTGAGTGGCTGCTTAAGCTGCCACCCACCAGACATGTTGCTGGACCCCTGGGTCGAGAGCCATCCACTTTTGAGGGCCTGTAACAATACACATCCTGGGACGAGGTGCTAGGTCCCCTCCCCCAGAATGGGCAGGGGAAGCTTCAAAGACCTGCCGCCTTTATTAGCTTTTCCAGACCACTTGCTGTACTCAGCAACTGGTCCCCACTGGTTCTACCCCCCACTTTGGGTGGGAGAACCGGCGGGAAAAACAAGTGAGGAAGAGAGGTGTGCCCACCTCTGCCAACTCCAGCCCTAAGGTGGGGGAGGCGAGGTGAAGCACAACCTTGAGTCCCCACCATCTTGAGGATGGGGGACCCAGCCAACCAGGGACAGGCTCCTGCCCCCCTCCCACTGGAGAGTGACAGAATAGGGGTTGTACCCACCCCAGGGAAGGGACCCATTGGTCCCTGCCCTTTACCTACCTATAACGCCCCTAAATTTAGTATTTAGGGGCACCCTGAACCTTCCTTCCTCAGATCCAGCAACCACAAGAAAAGAAGAAGGACGAGAAGCCATGCAGTGCTAACAAGAGGACGACGCCCACTGACTTGGCCCCAGCCCTACAGGCCTGTGTCCCCTCGAACCAGCTCCTGCGAAACCCTGGCGTGTCCAGCGGCCAGCAACCTCAAAACCCCGGAGGACCTGCCTGCATTCACTTTCCAAGCTGTTTCTCCCGTGAACACCGGACGAGTTTGAACTGCAGCTTCTGGTGCCAGCCAGAAACTGCAAATCCAGCACATTCTGCACCTGCCGAGCCCAGCCCGTGTTTGATTGAACAAACACCACGAGGAGGTCCCCCCGGCGATCCTGACCCAAGATCTGTGGACCCCTGACCTGCCTCAAGCCTCCATACGACGCCTGCAGCCTCATTCCAGAGGACCCCCCCTTACCGCGACCATAGCGGGTAAGAAAATTCGACGTCCAAAGGCACCCCTGCACCCAACGCCCCACGGCTTTGTGTGCCCAACCCAGCGGTGCCTAACCATCCCTCTACATCCCAACTTATCCCTCGAAGTGGTGGTCACTCCTGGAAGATCCTCGTCCCCGAGCCTGCAGCGTTTCTTTGTCCCGAAGAATCCCCATTGAAATCAACAGGGCACCCAACCTCAAAACAGCACTCTGCACCCGGCTGCCCTAGTGCCGATGAGGGTGCCCCTTTGGTGCTAACTTGGTCCCCAACTTGCCCTGAGCTTAACCCTGGGAGCTTTGCTCCCACAACCCCGTGGTCTGCTTTCCAGCAGCCACCAACCGGAGTCACCCTATTCTCCATTGGATAACATTGGGCCTCAACGCTCTGCACCCGGCCGCCCGAGTGCCACTGGGGGAGCAACAACGGTGCATCACTGACCCTGGGAGACCCCTGAGTCTTTCCCCAGAATCCTAACTTCAAAGACCGAATACTTACCTCGAAACAGATAACCTTTTTTTCCTCATAGGATAACACTGACACTTTTTCTCCCAAAAAGTTTCTAAGTGTCGACTTTTGAAAACTAAGAATATTCCTTAAAAATCGCACAAATAACCTAACCAAATTTTCTCAACTGATTGCAGGAAAGGTCCCAGTGCTGAACCCAGGAGTCCAGCACTGAGTAAGAAAAGTAACTAACAAGTAACTTACCTGTGAATTGAATTTCCTTCCATATGATAACATTGAGGGTTCTTTGTGAAAAAGTTTTAAAGTGTCAACTTTTGAAATACAAGAATATTCTTTAAAAACTATAAAAACTTAATTACTTACCTGTTTTAAGTAGATGTCCCAGTGCTTAATCTAGGAGTCCAGTATTAGAACAGTGGTCCTTAAACGCAACAGTTAAGTAAATAGGATAATTATAGACTTGAATTAGTACTATAATGCGAGTGTCCAGCCGGACAATCAATTTAATAAATCAAAAATGTCAAAGATCAAAAATACAAACATAGCAATTACGTGGGACACAATCCTGCACATGGCAAATACATTTAGAACAAAAACATATCAGGCAAGACGGGGTAGCTTGTGGAATATTGAGCACAATTTCTAACAAGCTTAAAGAAAAAGTAACAGCACTTTTTTTTATCATGTGCGATTAACGTGCAAACTGTTTACATTAGTCGAAGACGTTTCGATCCTCTATAAACAATAATAGAATCATCATCAGGACTGTTAAGGTGCAAGCCTGAATCAATGAAAATATCCTGTGGAAAATGAGGAAAAGGGAGGAGACTAGGGAACGTCTAATACAGAGCCGTAAAACATTGCGCCAGCCGAGGGGCAGTGAAGGTGTGAAGCAGACGCAACATGCACATGGTTGAGTGCACTTCGACCATGAAATGGTAAAAGGTTAGACTTAGGAAGGTGATGCACGGTGACGATTAATGAAGTGCCTATATAAAGGATAAAGGATAAAATCACCGGAATGCTTGCAGCAAAAGATATAAAACAAGCACGTGGTACGTCTGCCAAGAAGGTACGAGTAGATAATGGACAGAGGGCTTGGTTGTGAGCGAGTGAAAACCGCCAAGCGGGAAACGGAGAACCACAGGCAGTGTGGGCTGCGCAAGGGTACGACGGGTGATAACGTGCGCATGGTACTTCTGCCCAGATGTTACGAGTGGATGATGGCCTGAGGGCTTGATTGTGAGCGTGAGAGTTGCGCCGAGTGGGGCAAGGAGAACTTTAGGCAGTGTCGGATGCGCTAGGGTACAAGAGAGCGATTAATGGTGTTAGGGCTGCGCAATTACGGGTATGCCTGGTGGGCGGAAGATGAGTCCAAGGCAGAAGGTGTGGAACGTAGCGCGCTAGTGATGGGGCGAACAATAATGGATTACGGGTAAGGTTCACCTGGATAGTGCTTGCGGGAAAAGGATAGCTGTACACGGACTCAGGAGGGGCCGGAGCCACAGTAATGATGGTTCTAAGGGAATGGAGAACCATGCATTAGGTGCCGTGATGGCTGGTCCAATATTATGTTAAAAGGTGATTAGCGATGCAAAAGTCCTCACCTGTGGATAAGGTGGTGAAGATATTCGGGTGTTTTTCAGCAATACGTGATAGTATATTCAATAAATTAGCATGTTGCGATGCACTGCAAGGTAAGGAAGGAAAAAAAGCTTGCTGGTCGGCTGGTTCCCAAGCTGTTGAGCATCGGATCTCACATCATTCTGGTAAGCGCGCTGTCCCGTTCAGTCACCCGACACCCTGCTACTCCTTATGATATGGGTCATAAACCATTTTTTCCTTCCTTACCTTGCAGTGCATCGCCACATGCTAATTTATTGAATGTACTCTCATGTATTGCTGAAAAACGCCCGAATATCTTCACCACCTTATCCACAGGTGAGGACTTTCGCATCCAACACTGCCTGAAGTTCCCCTTGTCCCGCTTGGCGCAACTCTCACGCTCACAACTAGGCCATCAGCCACTCGTACCTTCTGGGCAGAAGTACCACGCACACGTTATCACCCGTTGTACCCTTGCGCAGCCCACACTGCCTGTAGTTCTCCGTTTCCCGCTTGGTGGTTTTCATTCGCTCACAACCAAGCCCTCTGTCCATCAGCTACTCGTACCTTCTTGGCAGACGTACCACGTGCTTGTTTGATATCTTTTGCTGCAAGCATTCCGGGGATTTTATCCTTTATATAGGCACTTCATTAAGTGTCACCGCACATCACCTTCCTAAGTCTAACCTTTCGCCATTTCATGGTCGAAGTGCACTCAACCACGTGCATGTTGCGTCTGCTTCACACCTTGACTGCCCTCGGCTGGCACAATCTTTTACGGCTCTGTATTAGACGTTCCCTAATCTCCTACCTTTTCCTAATTTTCCACAGGCTATTTTCATTGATTCAGGCTTGCACCTTAACTGTCCTGATGATGATCCTATTATTGTTTTTAAAGGATCGAAACGTTGTTGACTAATGTAAGCATTTTGCACGTTATTCACACATGATAAAAAAAGTGCAGCTACTGTTTCTCTAAGCTTGTTAGAAATTGTGCTCAATATTTGACAAGCTACCCCGTCTTACGTGAAATGTTTTTGTGCTAAATTTATTTGTCATGTGTTCATGTAGGATGCAGGATTGTGTCCCACGTTATTGCAACGTTTGTATTTTTGTTCTTTGACATTTTTGATTTATTAAATTAATTGTCCGCTGGACACTCGCATTATAGTACTGATTGAAGTCTATAATTATCCTATTTACTTAACTGTTGCGTTTGAGGACCACTGTTCTAATACTAAACTGTTACCCACGGTCCGTTCTACCTTCTGGGTTCCCCTATTTTTGTAAAAATATGAATCTAGGAGTCCAGCACTGGATTACAAAAGTAACGCAAAAGTAACTTACCTGCTAAGTGAATTTCCTCCCCTAGGATAACATTGGTGATTCTATGTGAAAAAGTTTCTAAGTGTCAACTTTTGAAATGCAATAATATTCTTTAAAAATCGTACCTCTAACTAAAACGCATTTACTCACCTGTTTCCAGGAAATGTCCCAGGGATGAATCTAGTATCCAACCATGTGTTAGCCAAAGTAATCTGAAATGTAATTAACTGCATTTTACTTAAAAACCCATTCATTTGAATGTACTATACCTGCAATGTGTTGCAAACTGCTTACTTAAATCTGCAACCAAAACCAGTACAAGTTATACTGCAATTCTGAACTGTGTTCATACAAGTCATTTACTACTGCAAAGTATTTATATGCTTACCTGTACCATTCTTGCTTGGTTCTAGAAATAAAACAACAGTATATATTTTATACAAAAACAATTGGCCTAGAGTTTAATTCTTGAGAGTGTCATTTGCTGACTGAGTGTGTACTTTAAATGCTTAACACTGTCCTCTGATACTGCCTTACTGCTCGACCAGGCTACCACTTTAGAGAGTAAGGTTCTATCTAACTTTGACTTCTGCCAAACCTCTGGAGACCCTTGTACTCTATACACACTGTACCTCATTTTGGTGCAGTATATATAGAACCAGTTTCTTACATCCACCACTGGCAATAATGCCACTAACACAGTCTAGAGCTCAGAAAAGGTCTCAATAAATTATTCCCATGCTCAACACTGGGTTGCTTGGCTGTGAGCAGGCAGGCTTAACTTAAGAGACATGTATGTAAAGAATTTAACAACACCAAAATAAATAATTAGGACATAACACACAATACAAATCTAACACCAATTTATAAACATAGAAAGTATTGGTATCTTTAAAAGTACACCAAAATAACAAAAACCAATGTAGGGAACCAGAGATTTTAATTTTTAAAGAATAGGCAGTTAGAAAGCTGACGGGGACAAAGTCAAAGTTTCAGGCCGACCGCGATGGAGCCCTGCTCAGACACCCCTTGCCTTAGGCCTCAGTCAAAATGTTATCTTCTGACTTAGAAACGTTTCTGGAGTTTTTTCTACAGAGGTCCCTCGATGCTCTTTACCTGGCCGGATTTGGTGAAGGTTCGCCGGTTTGCTTTTCAGGGAGCTTCCTGTCAAACTTTTGGGGCTTTTCAGTGGGACGAACCAGCTGGTCAGGCTGGCTTGCAGATGAAGGTGGCTGGCTTGGCTCGCACAGTTGAGTGTCCAAAATACAATCCAAGGATCTGAAATCTCCAAGATGGTCCTTGGAAAGCTGGGAACACAATTCCCCCAATGCACCTCGACAAAACCCTTACAAATCCACTTGACGCACTCCAAGCAGGGGATTCTTGGCGGCGATGGTCTAAGTGAGCTCTGTTAACATGTAGCTTGCAGGGAGTCCCATCTTGAAGCCAGATACATCCACAGAGCTGCAGTTCCAGATAATAGAGCAGGCACAGTCAGTCAGAATGTGGGGCCTGATGGTGCAAATCAAGTTTCCAGCTCAACAAACCTTTTTCTTTTTAGTTTCAAGCAGCAGATCTGAAAGGCTCTGCACCTCTCACATATTTAGTCAGTTTTCTCTGGGGTCAAGCAGGAGAGCACTCCTGTCCAAAGAGGTGCAGGGCAACACCCCAGAATATTATCACTTCCTCCAAAGTGTGGCATAATCGTCTCTAAGAAAACACTATTGCTCCAAAATTCAGTATGGCAGAAATATCAGCAGAGGACCAAGAACTAGTTAAAACAACTTCCAGTACAGCTCATTTCCATACCTCTCCTCTCCCTACCCTCTGCAAATCCCTGCCTTAAACCTACCACCTGGCTGGGTCAGAGGGGCTGGTGGGTAGATGGACCTGGCATTCCCTTCCTGTCATATTCCCCATTTGAAGCTTCAAGCTTTACGATCTTTCCCCCCTTCTTTGGCATTGAAGTGTAGCAGAGCTCTCTCCACTAGATAGCCTCTCTCTGGGTGAGGCACCTATCACTTCTACAAAGAAGGCTGGCTAATCCTGTTAACTCTGAACAATCAGGAAAGAGGGCATGAAGGCTGAATTTGGATTTACAGACAAAAACGACTTATAACTTCTTTTCTGTACAATTTAAGATAAATTCAGCCATGGCATATTGTTGGATTTGTCAATACCATCCTCCTAAGTTCTTGAATGATATCTTATTCAATTCCTAGCGATAGTTATGTGATTCATAAACTATTGCCATGTTATCCCATGGGGCTAGGCATCTACAATGGGGTTCCTGCAGTTTGTAATTTCTCCATCATCAGGGCATATAAAACATATTTTATAAGGGCCCTGCTTATAGTTACATGACCCCCCACCCCTGGGACACCTAGGGCAGACTTTAGGAGACCGGAATATGCAAAGATAGTGTAGATCCTAACTCCAGAGTGCTCCTAGCACCAACATCGATTTTGGAAGACACTTTACTACAATGGGGAAAGGGAAATGTGCAGTTTCTTTATCCCCAGGGCATATAAAACATATTTTATAAGGACCCTCATTATAATGACATGACTCCCACCCCTAGGGGAGACCCTGATGGTATGTAAAATGCCAAAATATTGTAGTTTATCACTTTTTAAGGGCCCCTACGACCAATGTCAAGTTTGGGCACAATTTACATTTAAAAGCAGTGCTGCAACAAAAGTCTGCCTTTACAATGACTTCAGGCTCTCAGCAGTGTACACATGCAAGTGCAGAAAGGGCTGCTGGCCTCTAAACTGCAATTAGCGATTATATACTAGGGGCATATAGGTTATTTTAATCCCTCGGCCCTATTATCTCTTAGGGACTTATAGGGTAGCTCAGGCTAATTGTATGTGTACCCTAATATATGGTGTACCCTCATGTATGTGGGTGTTTTCAATGTGTTTTCAACATAGCACTGGCCCTGGGCTTGGTTCCATAGAGCCCAGTGACAGTCAGAGTTAGTTACCACCAGTAGCAGTCAGCAAACAATGGAGGTGCACAGGGCACACAGGATGACTTTCCAACAATGAATCAGACAAGAGATAGGCTTAGACTATAGGCCAAGGATCGGATGAGGCAGCAGTGAAACTGCAATGAAATGAAGTTCACATCCCTTCTCATGAACACATTCCTGTTGTAATAAAGATGGCAAAACAGTTTTGAAAGTTTATTTTCAAATCCTTTTCTGAAAAGATTACATTTCCGCAAGGAAATCCATTTAAATCTCATCATATCTCAAATGGGCTCCAACCAGACAACTTAGTTGAACTGCTTTCAACCTCACACCGTAAGCTTTTCACAGACATCTGCTAGACTCAGCAGACAGAAATTTGACAGTGACGAGTCACATTCCTTTAGGCTAATGGAGACTGATAGAGTGCAACCTTGCTCCTCCATTTGTAGGGGTGCATTATACCCATGATTAGTCTGCATCCACATATAATCTTTTGTCATATTAACATTAGGGCATTGGAACGTAAATTGCAATAAAGTGCAAGTGAAGTGTTAGATATTTTCTTCATGTACTCAAAGAATTAACGTAGTAAGCGGACGCACTTAGATGAATCATATATGTGTGAAGTGTATTCATGACTAATGAACTTTCCATATAAAGGCTCATATAATGTGTGTATATTAGTGGTTCATATATTAATTCATTTTAAAATGTGTGCTTTGTTCTTATGTTAGCCGGATTTGGTGGGCCTAACTTTTGTTTCTCCCTGTTCGCTCTTAAGATGAAATTGCTAATTAGAGTTTATTTGCCTGTGGAAACTTTTTCCCATTTACGTTTGTGTTGCAGGTGCAAGAATTTATTTATTTATTTATTTAGCGATTTGTAGAGCGCCTGGTGACCCGAAGGCATCCCCGCGCTTTAAACATTTGTAGAGACCAGAGGGGACAGGCGACCTTATTTTGGGAACAGCAGCGTTTTAAATTTTTTCCGGAACAGGAGACGGCTGGGTTCCGTCCTCAGAGGGCGAGGAAGTGAATTCCATCCGGAGGAGACTTTTACAGAAAAGCGCCGGCCGCCGGTGCGTGCCTTCCTGTATCTAGGGACGTTGGCCAGCCGCTCATTGTCCGAGCGTAGGGATCTGGGGGCTTTGTAAGGGATGACCAGGTCTCTCAGGATAGCAGGGCCAAGACCATTGAGAAGTTTGTGTGCGGTGCACAGGGCCTTAAATTCTACCCTTTGTCGAATAGGGAGCCAGTGGAGGGCCTTGATCGCTGGTCTGGCTGAGACTCTGGAAGGGAGATTCAAAAGGAGCCGGGCAGCTGCATTTTGCTTGCGCTGAAGTTTCGCCATGGTGGCTTCCGGAGCTCCTAGGTAGACCATGTTACTGTAGTCTAGCAGCGCCAGAATCAGACCTTGGACCAGGAGTTTCCTAGATAGGGGCGGAAGTAGTGGGAGGATCTTGCGGATGGAGCGCATGAGCCCGAAACAGATGCCTGCTGTTTTGGCTGCTTGAGTTTTCAGCGACAGCTCGGGTTCCAGCCAGACTCCTAAGGTCTTGATTTCTTGTTTCGGGGTGGGAACTTCCCCGAAAACATCTGGCCAGACCGATGAGGGGATGGATGTCCATTGCTTGCCCAGAAGCATGACTTCTGTCTTTGAGCCGTTTAGCTTGAGCGATGACTCGCACATCCAGTGGTGAATTTCCTGGAGGCAATTCAGTAGGTTGTCTGGGTGTTTGTCAAGGTGTGAGAGAGAGACGACCAATTGCGTGTCGTCCGCATAACTTACTATCTTGATCCCGAAGGGGGCGACGACATCCTCAAGGGGGGCCATGTAAGCATTAAACAAAGTGGGGCTTAATGCGGACCCCTGGGGGACTCCGCTCAGGAGGGGGAGGGAGGCAGAGTGTGAATTGCCATCCCATACCTGGAACGAGCGCCCTGAAAGGAAGGATTCTATCCAAGTAATCGCGGAGCCTGCGAGCCCTGCCACGGCCAGCCGATGGAGAAGGACACGGTGGTTAACCGTGTCAAAGGCTGAGCTGAGGTCCAGGAGGATCACTGCCACTGACCCTCCTGAATCCAGAATGCACCTTGCCTCTTCGATGACAGCGAGAAGGGCGGTATCTGTGCCGTTGCCCGGGCGGAACCCAGTTTGGGACTGCCGCAGAAGGTTGTTCGATTCTAGAAACTGAGACAGTTGCCCATTGACCAGTTTCTCTGCCATTTTGCTGACGCATGGAAGGAGTGAGATTGGTCGATAGTTTGCCATGTCGGCGGGGTCCAGATGAGGTTTTTTTAAAAGTGCCTTAACTACTGCGCTCTTCCAACTAGGGGGGACCGAGCCTTGAGAGAGCGAGATGTTTATTAGTTCCGTGATCGTGGGCACGATGGCAGGGGCTACTGTTTTCAGGAATCTAATGGGGGCGGGATCCAGTGGGGAGCCGCTTTTCATTTTGGCCATTGTTGAGCCTACTTCGTCCAAAGTTACTGCCCTGAAAGCGGTCAGCTGAGGATGCCTGTGGTTTCCTGTAAGGTTGGTAGATGCATCATGGTCCATGGGGTTCAGCAGGCAGGGAGGGGGGAGGGAGGCTAGGATCTGGGCGATTTTGGAATTAAAGTAGGTTGCCAGTTCGACACTTCTATCCGCTGGGAGTGTGTTGGAGGAGGGGGGGGATGGTATTTTCAAGAGCTCTTTGGCGATGAGAAAAGATTCTCTTGCCGAGTTGGTGGAATTTTTTATTCTGGTGTCGTAGTGCGAGGTTTTAGTGATTTTCAGAGTTGACTTGTAAAGTCTTACTGACCTCTGATAGGCTTCTTTGCTGGCGTGCAGCCAGTCTTTCCTCCATAGTCGCTCTGCTTTTTTGCAGTTCTTGCGGAGAGACCGTAGTTCCGGGGTGTATCAGGGGGCTGAACCTAGTTTCCCGTTTTTGTCCTCACGGGATTTTATGGGGAGGATGGAGTCCAGTGATGTGGAAATCCACTCCCTGAATTTACTATCTGCGGTGACCGGATCTTCCGAAGGGCTGGGGGTAGTAGAGTTCAGGGTTGTGGACAATTCCTACGCGGAGAGTCTGGACCAAGCCCTGTCCCTGGTATAGGTCCTGGGTTTGTGGGGTTTCTTGAAGTCTCCTGGTAATTGAAGAGGGACCATGAAGTGGTCCGTCCACGGGAGGGGGAGGGACTCTTTGGCTTTGAGGGTGGGGATGTTAGTAAACACCGGGTCGAGCAAGTGGCCTTTGATGTGTGTGGCTCCAGAGTTGGTGAGGTGGAGACCATAGGCAGCCAATTCTGAAATCAATTCGACTGCCCCTGTGTCTAGGGGGTCATCGAAGTGTATATTGAGGTCTCCTAGTATCGAGAAGTTAGATGTGGAGTGGGCCTGAGAGGCTATGGACTCTACGAGAGCGTTAGTAAAAGGGCCCGCATGGCCAGGGGAATGATAGACTAGGAGGCCTGACAATGAGCTAGTCGGCGCTAGCTGGATTGTGAAGTACAGGTTTTCGGAGTCCAGGATATGGGCGTCATTGGTTCTACAGGAGAAGTAGTTCCGGTGGATGATGGCCAGGAGGGAGGGCTAGCACAACATCTGAATCCGAATGGTCCGTGAGCCATGTTTCCGAGAGGAATAGAATGTCTAGCTCGTGGTCTTCCATTAGGTGGTTGATGAGCAGCGCATGCATAGGGAGTGAGCGACAATTCAGAGTAGCCAGTTTCAGCGTCGGAGGACTGCCGGGAGACCTAGGGAGTTGCAGCTGAGCTGGGCGGCAGAGTGAACAGTTAAAAAATGGTCCTTCTAGCCCGTGAACATAATTGCATGAACTGTCGTTGGAGGGTCTGAGACTGAGGAGGTCCCGACGCGAATAGCTTACTCTACTGGATGCTGGGTCCGGCATGGGTTCTGACCCTGAGCCCGGCCGAGCGCCTTCGGCGCGCAAACGGCGCTCCCGCTGCGCTCGTCCGCTGTGCTGGTATGGCCGACACATTTGAGGCGGGGAGGGGGAGGGCGTGGCCTCGTTGTGGGCGTGTCTACGCCTTCGAGCCGCGATGGCGGTTAGAGGGGTTTCCCTGTCTCAGCGATAAGATCCGCTGTATCAGGGTTTGTCAGGAGGGCTGCTCGGCGCGTTTAGCAAGCGCTTTAAGCGAAGGTGAGTTCGTTTTTAAAAGCAGTGACAAATGCAGGTAAATTTTTTTTAAAAAAGAGCAAAATACAGTCCTCCGGCTTCCGCCTCAGAGGTCAACAATAATAATGTATAATAATTTGTGCTTGTTAGTTAGAATAACGTCTTTGTTTTAGGAGCTAGATGGACATAGGGAGGAGAAGATACCTTTTACTAAGCAGAGCTATTAACGTAGGAGGATGTTGTTCGTGTCTGGAACGGCCAGGGAACCAAGGTCATCGAGCAAGAGCTGAATGTATTATTACTTCATGGAAAATTACCTACAAGAAGGTGTCCAACTGGATGAGGTGGTCATGTAATATATTTGTGGGTGTGATTTTTGACTTTTGTATTGGGGTTAGGTACAGAGCCCTGGGGACTTCTGCCTTACCTGAAGAGGGGAGAGCATCTTAGAACGATCTCTGTAGCCTTACGCTACTCAACCCATTCAACGTGAGTGTCCTTCTTAGGAAGCCTTCACGTGTTGACACCTTTCTGGGAGCTTGCCTGGGGAATGCTAATTAGGGATATCACGATAGAAGTAGAGTAGGGACAGACAATGCTTTTGTTTATTACCCACCAATGAAGAAGGCTCTGGATGTGGTTTCTATAATCATTTGTGTCCTGATTTTGGAATTGGTTATTCTGTGCATGTTGCACTGTGTAAATTGTATTCGTAGGTTTGGTTTAATATTAGTGCCCATGTATTGTTAAAATCTTGTATTGAAGTGCTTATGTGTCCAATTGTTCTTGGCTTTATAATAAAAATGTAAAAATGTGGATTAGGAGTCTGTGCTCCTTTGGGGTCATGGGCAAAGGTAAAGTAGAATTGGCAAATTATTTTACCTCCCCTCCACACTTTTAAGCAGGGAACAAAGAGCCATCGACCAGGGGTTCCAGAGTAAATCTAGAATGTTGAACACAGCTCCATCAAGACCGTTTTTGTTTAACTTTCCACCAAAAAGTGTGGACGCATTTTCAGTGCTATGGGAAAAATAGCATTTTGCCTGTTTTAGCTTTTACTAACCACTGAAAAAGACAATATGTTGAGATTTTTTCCATTAATTAAACAAACCTGCCTGCTATCAACCTGTACCTCCAATGCTATACCTTTTTCATGGGCGCTCAAGTCCTATTGCAGCGCAATATAATGGATCCAACTAGTCAAAGGTCACTGGTGGGTTTTCACATTCTTCATACACGAGCCCCCTGTTATTAAGTATTTAACGCCAACCACATGCCTTCCTTCTCTCTTCCAAATGTATATATCTATTTATTAAATGTTTATATCAATGTTAACCAAAACAATGATTAGAAATGGTGATGAAACGGAACAAAACAAAGACATGTAAAAAACAATTGTTGAAAATGGTCAATGTTTACTACTGAATGGATGGGAATTAGGGACAGAAGCAAGGGAGCCCAGGTTGCTTTAAGGAGCTCAGGAGCCCAGAAATCAACCAAGATCCTTCTCCCAAAGAGCACAACCATGCTGTCCAGGGCATGGTTGAGGAGACAGCTGCTAAAACTAGCTCATGCATGTTTTTTAGCCCCTTACACCAAGAGAACCTAGGGACGCTAGAGGCAACAGCCACGAAGAATGACCTCAGACCTACAGTTGTGGGAGACTCAACGCAGCATTTGCTCAGCTCGTCAATGGGAGGGAACAACCTGTCCCACCTAATAAATCAATTAAAGGAAGAAGAAAAAACACAATCCGCACAGGATTGAGGCTATTTTGGCCTATAGAGCGGTATCCTGTGGTGCCAGCTCAGCTATGCACAGGGGATCCACGGAAGCGACACCGCTACCTACATGAATAGGCCATAAAGGATGCAAGAATGACAGTAAAATGCAGCAAATCAAAAAGCTCCAAACCTGAAAGATTCACAAGTCCTTTCGAAAGATCTTTTATATCTCCACTCTAAGGATTGGGAAAATATGTTAGCTTCCTTCGGCAACAAAGTACCGGCAATCTCAAGCCCAATTACAACCGGCAATTAACATATCTCCTGTGCTACCTTACATTCACTCCACTAATTCATATCATGTTTCCTAGTACATGCATGTTTAGTGAGCTGGTGTTTCTCATAACGAGTGCTGTAGCAAACTTTCTTCCAGATACATTCATCTGAATAATTCTTATCTCGAGTAGATACATGTTAAGTGATGTAGTGCTTCTCATACCGACTGCTGCAGCAAACTGTCTTTCAGATGCCATGTGATAGAGAGAGTCCTCTTTAGCAATGGGGGTAAGAGAGAGGCATTGCAGAGATTCAGGTCTGAAATAGATAGGGCTTGAGCGAAACTTTAGCTATGGTCATGATAATTGAGTCGCATCTGGGATCTAGACAAGGCCCCAACAAATCTTACCATGTCCTAAATCTTGCTGCACCCCAACTGTGTTGCAGTGCCTGAAAGATGTCAGCGTGAACTCTCCAACTTTACTCTATATCTGAGTTTAGCGCACTGAACGGCAATCAAGAGCCTGCTTTCTATAAATATGCTGGGAGCACCACTATGTCAAAATCTAACAACTGTTCATCAGGGCCGTAGCAAACAAGTGCATGCAGCATGTCAAGTTATAAATAGTCAAAATATGCTTTGGTAGTGGGTTTTTTATATTCCCACGCATTGCACATGTGTGAAATCTTGGTTTCCATCAGACATATAAGAATGCAGGGTGTATTTACATAATTTCACTAAGATTTTATTTTAACACTAAGTAAAACAGGGATCACTGAGCTGTTTAGCATAAAAGCACATCTGGAACAAGTTATACTCTGATACAAGCACATTATCTGAGCTATTGTATGATGTTTCCAACCTCTGACCAACAAATGAACACACATCTCTCCAGCAACAGCATTAGCTAGAGACCTGAAACTTTCTAGATAAGTGTAGACCTTTGCAGCAGGTATTAAAGCTAGTATTTTCAGTCCCTAGGTCTTGTTGGTTGGTTCAGCTTTCACAAAGGAAAAATGTTATTATGAGAATTCCCTACTAGGCTGTCTTTTTTTGTCATCAATAACTCATAATCCAAGTTTAAAAATGTGGATGCCACTAAACAAAGAAAATAAATACCAAATCGACAGACAATCTAGGTAGAGATTCCTGGAGGACCTTGTTGAAAGGTAAGAAGGAGAACCACAATGAACGGGACCAGAATAGCAAACTGGACCACAACAAGCACAGGAAGCAGGATTGCTAGGATGAAGAGGACCAGGGCCATAAGGATCAGGAGATCCATGTCCAGGAGGACCAGGTCCAAGAGGACTAGGAGAAACAAAAGTCTCACAGCTAGGATGGGAAAGATCATAGGTATAGGGCCAAAAGAAGCAAAAATAGGGGACTATGAAAATGATGGACAGGTGGACCAGGGCCAGTTTGACCTGTGCCAGAATGCGCAGGAGCAGGAGGACAAGGACCCAGAGGGCCACGACCATGTGGTCCAGAGAGAGGAAGACTAGAATCAGATGGATTAGGGTTAAGGGGACTACAAGAGGAGTAGGATCAGGGCCAAGGCTAAAAAGAGAAGCAATAGAATCAGGACACTGAGAACTGAGAATAGATTTAGCACCTGGAGGACCAGGAAGATCAAGTCCAGGAGAAATAAGGGGGTTAAGACAACCAGGAATAGGTGGACATGGAGAACTAAGACCAAGGGAAACGTGAAGAACCAGGACTAGGAGGATCAGAAACAGAGGGAACAAGGAGGACCAGGAAGGCCAGGTTAAACGGGGACCAGGTGTAGGTCCAGTGGGACAAGGACCAAGACCAAGACCAGGCAGAGGACAAAGATTAAAAGCACTAGGATAGAGAAGACAAGCACAAGGACAAAGCAAGTAGATCAGAAGGACCAGGAGTAAATCGTTCTAGATTAGAAGGAGCGAGACGACCAAAATAAAAAAAAACTGGTTTAGAACTATAAGAAAGAGGGCCAGGAGGCTGGGGAACATAATATGAGATGGATTTGTAGAGGTCTCCTTGTTAACCAGGAGTTTATCCAGGCGTTGAATAGGTGAGTGTAGGTGTGTGGCAAGGATTGGGCTGTGTACAGGCAGTCTCGATTGTTCCGCAAGAGACTAATTTAATAGTCAGGTCTTCAACTTCTTGCAGAATTCAAGAAAAGAGGAGAAGGCCTTGATGTGTTGGAGGAGGGTGTTTCAGGATTTGGCGAGTTGGTAGGAGAAGGATCGACCTTCCATTCAGCTTTTGTGGATGCAGGTATGTGTGTGTGTAAGTGAGAGTGATGTGGAGCAAAGCTGTCTGGTGGCACTGGTGGAAGTGAAGCAGGTGATTGAGGTATGTGGGTCCCATGTTGCTTAGTGACTAGAATGCTCGTGTCAGAAGATTGAACTGGTAGCATTTCTTGATGGGGAGCCAGTGGAGCTCTCTGAGGAATGGTGTGGTGTGGGTTCTCTTCGGGAAGTCAAGAACGAGTCTGGAGGCAACATTTTAGGTGGTTGAAGTCCTAGAATAAGATGGGTTGGGTTGTAGGTGTACAGTGCATTGCCGTAGTCCAATCTGTTTATGGTTAGGGCCTGGCGATGGCACATCTGGCATCCAATGGGAGCCACTTGAAGATTTTATATCACATACGTAGGATGGGGAAGCATGAGGAGGTCATGACATTCATGGTGAGTTTGGTTTCCGAGATGGGGCTTGGGTTCTTAGCATGGTCGGTTGGGGTGGGTGTGGGTTTAAGCTCAGCAGGCCACCAGGTGGAGTCCAAGGTGCGATTTTAATCCCGAAGATCAGCATTTCAATTTTTCGGTGTTGAGCTTGAGGCACTTTTCTTTCTTCTAATTGGCAACACTGGTCATGCATTGTTTCAAGTTTGTCTTGGTGATGACGGATTTATCGGAGATGAAAAATACGCTGGTTGTTGGTGTAGGAGATGATGTTGATTTAATGGGATCTGATGATGTTTGCAAAAGGAATCATTTACATGTTGAAAAGTGTGGGGCTGAGTGATGATTCTTGTGGGATAAAGGTTGTTTCGGATTGTGAGTGAGCCAGGAGTTTGTGGCATTCTAGGTGGTCAGAGAGCTGTAGGTTGATGGTCTTCTCAATGACTTTGCTTGGGAAGGGGATCAGTGACATGGGTTGGTAGTTGCTGGGTACCTCCGGGTCAGCTGAGGGTTGGTGACTTTGTGTGAGTGGGTGTGTGAAGGCAGGTTAGTGGTGATTCCAGCAGGCAAAGGGGCACAAAATGGACTGAGGTATGACTCGGAAGCAGGGTTCAAGGTGGTTTCCAGGGTTGAACAGGTGGAGTTTATCCATGGTGTAGCTGCAGGAGGCATTTAGACCAGGGTTATTGGCACTGTTTACAACCAAGGCATGCACAGAGGCAGGTGGAATTGCCTTTGGCGTGCCCATAGGGTGCAACGTCCATGCTGTGTCAACCATTAAGTACGGCCATGGAGAGTGGGAAAAGCGCAGGGGATAGTAGGCAGGCTTAGAAAGGGCAGGAAAGTCCAGCACGGAGAACAGGAATGAATGGTTTGAGCAGCATGGTGGTAAAATGTGACTGGTGTAGCAAGTCAGAGGGAAAAAAGTGACAGAAGAGACCAAGATCCAAAACTGAGCAGTAAGAGGAGAAAAAGATGCAAAAAGTAGCAGTTGAACAGAGACACGGGCAGAAAGAACAGTCGACACAAATAAGAAAGAGCAGCTACTGAGCCAGAAGCAAAGCAAGCAAAAAAGGCAGGAAACACGAGTTAGAAGGGTACGGCGTGATCCAGGTCGCACTGAAGCAGAAGAGAGATGCCTGGGCACACACTCAATGGGATCACTCTGCGGCTTCCGTTAATTAGGGCCTTGGAGAGGGGGAGGAGGTGACCCCTGTGCCCCACACAGACGGTCGCTCACCTCGTACTGCTGCTGCTGCCTCTCGCCTACCTGCTGGTGCCGATCCCGCTCACGCCGCTCCCTCCTCACCTGCGCTGACCTCTGCTTCACGCCGCTCTCCTTCTGCTGCTGCTGGCCACTCTCCTCGCCTCCTCTCCGCCGCCGCTGCCCCGGTCACTCGCCTTCCTGGTTTCCCGCCGCTGACCCCGCAGTCCCGCCTCCCCTCCCTGCCCATTGGCCACCCAGCCTCCCGCCTCCCAGCGGACCCTCCCTCCCAGCTCCTTACTTAAGGTGACCGCAGCGGGCTGGTCAGTGTGACCCCTGTGCCCCACACAGACGGTCGCTCACCTCGTACTGCTGCTGCTGCCTCTCGCCTACCTGCTGGTGCCGATCCCGCTCACACCGCTCCCTCCTCACCTGCGCTGACCTCTGCTTCACGCCGCTCTCCTCCTGCTGCTGCTGGCCACTCTCCTCGCCTCCTCTCCGCCGCCGCTGCCCCGGTCACTCGCCTTCCTGGTTTCCCGCCGCTGACCCCGCAGTCCCGCCTCCCCTCCCTGCCCATTGGCCACCCAGCCTCCCGCCTCCCAGCGGACCCTCCCTCCCGGCTCCTTACTTAAGGTGACCGCGGCGGGCTGGTCAGTGTGACCCCTGTGCCCCACACAGACGGTCGCTCACCTCGTACTGCTGCTGCTGGCTCTCGCCTACCTGCTGGTGCCGATCCCGCTCACGCCGCTCCCTCCTCACCTGCGCTGACCTCTGCTTCACGCCGCTCTCCTCCTGCTGCTGCTGGCCACTCTCCTCGCCTCCTCTCTGCCGCCGCTGCCCCGGTCACTCGCCTTCCTGGTTTCCCGCCGCTGACCCCGCAGTCCCGCCTCCCCTCCCTGCCCATTGGCCACCCAGCCTCCCAGCAGACCCTCTCTCCCGGCTCCTTACTTAAGGTGACCGCGGCGGGCTGGTCAGTGTGACCCCTGTGCCCCACACAGACGGTCGCTCACCTCATACTGCTGCTGCTGCCTCTCGCCTACCTGCTGGTGCCGATCCCGCTCACGCCGCTCCCTCCTCACCTGCGCTGACCTCTGCTTCACGCCGCTCTCCTCCTGCTGCTGCTGGCCACTCTCCTCGCCTCCTCTCCGCCGCCGCTGCCCCGGTCACTCGCCTTCCTGGTTTCCCGCCGCTGACCCCGCAGTCCCGCCTCCCCTCCCTGCCCATTGGCCACCCGGCCTCCCGCCTCCCAGCGGACCCTCCCTCCCGGCTCCTTACTTAAGGTGACCGCGGCGGGCTGGTCAGTGTGACCCCTGTGCCCCACACAGACGGTCGCTCACCTCGTACTGCTGCTGCTGCCTCTCGCCTACCTGCTGGTGCCGATCCCGCTCACGCCGCTCCCTCCTCACCTGCGCTGACCTCTGCTTCACGCCGCTCTCCTCCTGCTGCTGCTGGCCACTCTCCTCGCCTCCTCTCCGCCGCCGCTGCCCCGGTCACTCGCCTTCCTGGTTTCGCGCCGCTGACCCCGCAGTCCCGCCTCCTCTCCCTGCCCATTGGCCACCCAGCCTCCCGCCTCCCAGCGGACCCTCCCTCCCGGCTCCTTACTTATGACGCCCCCCCAGCGACCGCGCAGCGGACGCGCGCAGCGGGAGCGCCGATTGAGCGCCAAAGGTGCGCCAAAGGTAAGCCCGTCTGCGCCCGTCCGCGCCTGGACCGCGCCCAGCGCCAGACCCCCTGGCCCCCGCGCCCGCCAGCCCCCCCGCAGAACCTACGACTTCGCAACGCTCATCGCACTCAAAATCGCCCGAGCCCCCGGATGCTACCAAGCGTCCCCGCGACGCACCCATGGACCCTTCGTCTGCCAATCCTGCAACTTCTCCTGCCTCCGAACAAGCACCACGCCCACCAAGACGGACAACAGCAACCACCTCAAGTGCATCCTGATCAACACCCGCTCCATCCACAGACATGCCGTGGAACTCTGGAACCTCCTCGACACCGCATCTCCAGACGTCGCCTTCCTCACGGAAACCTGAATGAACGACTCCTCAGCCCCCGACATCGCCATAGCCATCCCGGACGGCTACAAGGTCATCAGGAGGGATCGCAACAACCAGACCGGAGGGGGCATCGCCATCGCTCACAAAAGCACCATTCGCATCTCGACTGACTCCACCGACGCATTCAACACCGCCGAATACCTGCACTTCCAGATCGACACCGACCCCAAGACTACCCTCAGAGGCACCCTCATCTACAGACCCCCGGGACCACGCGCACAGTTCTGCGAAGACATCACGGACTTCATCAGCCCTCTCGCCCTCCCCTCCACCGACTACATCCTTCTCGGAGACCTCAACTTCCACCTGGAGAACAACAACGACCGCAACACGACCACCCTGCTGGACAACCTCGCCAACCTCGGACTCCAGCAACTGGTCAACACCCCCACCCACTACGCCGGCCACACGCTCGACCCCCTCTTCTCATCCAGCAAGCACATCACCTTCAGCCACTGCACCGGACTCCACTGGACTGACCACAGCTGCGTCCACTTCAGCTTCAAGAAGAACATGGTCCAGCACCACCCGAAGCAGGTTCCCCACAGAAACTGGAGCAAGATCACCGTCGACCAGCTCACCACCTCCCTCAGCCAGAACCCACCGGTCAGGACAACGGACCCTAACACAGCAGCCCTCGACCTCACGCAATGGCTGACCTCCTGTGCCAACGACCTCGCCCCACTGAAGAACCCACTCACCAGGCCCAGAAGCAAGAAGGCCCCCTGGTTCACCGACGAACTCAAGGACTCCAAGAAGGCCTGCCGCACCCTCGAGAAGGCCTGGCTCCTCGACAAGACCACCGACAACATGACCGCCCTCAAACTCGCCACCCGCAGACATCACCAGCTCATCCGCACCACAAAGAAGAAATCTTTGAAGGAACGACTGGACAAGAACGGAGCTCTTCAACATCGTCAAGAAGTTCTCCAACCCCAGCACCGGCAACAACGACATCACTCCCTCGCAGGACCTCTGCGACTCCCTCGCCTCGTACTTCACCGCAAGATCGCCGACATCCACAACAGTTTCGGCGCTCCACCCCCGCACCCATCGACCAAACCTACGCACCCCGCCGCTATCCTCCAGACATGGACCAAAGTGACCCTCGAAGACACGACACGCATGATGAACACCATCCACTCCGGATCTCCGACCGACCCATGCCCCCACCATGTCTTGAACAAGGCCGCCTCTACCATTGCACCCCACCTCCGAGACATCATCAACGCCTCCTTCGACACAGCCACCTTCCCGGAGAGCTGGAAGCACGCCGAGCTCAGCGCACTACTGAAGAAACCAACTGCGGACCCGACCGACCTCAAGAACTTCCGCCCTATCTCGCTCTTTCCATTCCCTGCCAAAGTCATCGAGAAGGTCGTCAACAAGCAGCTGGCCGCCTTCCTCGAGACGAACGGATCCCTCGACCCATCGCAATCCGGATTCAGAGCCAACCACAGCACCGAGACCGCCCTCATCGCAGCCACCGACGACATCCGAGCCCTGCTCGACAAAGGTGAAACAGCGGCACTCATCCTCCTTGACCTCTCCGCAGCATTTGACACTGTCTGCCACCGCACCCTAGTCCAACGCCTCAACGACACCGGCATCCAGGGGATTGCTCTGGAATGGATCATCTCATACCTCTCCGGCAGAACACAGAGAGTACGCCTCCCTCCGTTCCGCTCTGAGGCCATCGAAGTCATCTGCGGCGTCCCGCAAGGATCATCGCTCAGCCCCACTCTCTTCAACATCTACATGAAACCCCTCGCTGCCATCGCACGCCAACACAACCTCAACATCATTTCCTACGCCGATGACACCCAGCTGATTCTCTCCCTCACCAGAGACCCCGACACCGCCAAAGCCGACCTACACGAAGGGATGAAAGATGTCGCCGAATGGATGAACATCAGCCGCCTGAAGTTGAACACGGACAAGACAGAAGTCCTCATCCTGGGACCGTCGCCCTCCGCATGGGACGACTCCTGGTGGCCCCCGGCCCTGGGCACCGCACCCAAGCCAACGGACCACGCACGCAACTTGGGCGTCATCCTGGACTCCTCCCTATCGATGACCAGACAAGTCAACGCCGTCTCCTCATCTTGCTTCCACAACCTCCGCATGCTCCGCAAGATCTTCAGATGGATCGCGACCGAGACCAGGAAGACTGTCACCCAGGCCCTCGTCACCAGCAGACTAGACTACGGAAACACCCTCTACGCCGGTACAACAGCCAAGCTTCAGAAAAGACTTCAGCGTATCCAGAACGCTGCCGTCCGTCTCATCCTGGACGCCCCCCGACGCAGCCACATCTCGAGCCACCTGAGAGACCTGCACTGGCTCCCTGTCAACAACAGGATCACGTTCAGACTCCTCACCCACGCACACAAATCCCTCCACGACCTGGGCCCAAGGTACCTCAACGACCGCCTGACCTTCTACACGCCCACCCGACAGCTACGATCCGCGAACCTCGCCCTCGCCGTCGTCCCTCGCATCCAGAGAGCCACCGCCGGAGGAAGATCCTTCTCCTACCTGGTGGCTAAGACATGGAACTCCCTGCCCGTCCACCTGCGGCTGACCCAGGACCACCTCGCCTTCAGGAAACAGCTCAAGACCTGGCTGTTCGAGCAGTAGCAGACCCCCTCCCCCAAGCGCCTTGAGACCCTTCCGGGTGAGTAGTGCGCGATACAAATTCCTTGATTGATTGATTGATTGATTGAGGAGTGCGGGGGCAGTGGGCAGGCTCAGCAAGAGTAGGAACGTCCAGCATGGAGAGTGGGAAAGTACGTCAAGAGCATCAAGCCAGATAAACACCATAGGCAGAGCAAATTGGGTGTAAAAAGTGACTAAAGAGACAAACATGCAATATAGAGCATTAAGAGGAACAAAGAAGCAAAAAGAAGTCTAACAGAGACAGGGGGGCAGATAGAGCAAACAACAAGAATGAGGGAGGAGTTACTCTGGTGGGGGACAGAGTGAGCATCTAACAGGATAAACTGTAGGAGACAGATACCAACACGTGTCAGATGGGCAAGGCGAGGTCAAGGTTGCACTGAAGCAGTAGAAAGGCACCTGGGTACCTACACCTCGGATACGAACAGAAGGAGAACCTGGAGTAGTACCCGTAGGAGGAGAAGGATCAAGGTGCAAACAAAGATGGTGAGGAGTAGAATATTGACCAGTTAGAGAAGGATCAAGAGAATGGGAATGGCATGAGGCAGGGGAACTAGGTCAGAAAGATCAGAACAAAGATCAGAACAAAGAGGGCGAGGATTAGAACTTGGAGGAACAAGATGGAGTCCAGAGGAGGACCTGGAGCATGAAGAAGGTCAGTAAAAAAAGTCAAGAGCAGGAGAAGAGAGACAAAAAGGAGAAAGACCAGGAAGAGGTTTAGAAGGAGAAGGATGATGAAGAGGAGCAGAAGAACCATGTGGCGGATGGGGAGCAGAAGGAGGAAGAGGACTGAGATTAGGAAGAAGTGAATATTTCAGGCCACATGTACAAAGAGCTGCCATTAGAGACAGGGCCATCCCTTTAATAAAGTATTCTAAATTACTCTTCTCAGGCCATGAAACCCTGTGCACTATTCCCCCATTCTTTTTCAGACCTCTTAAAGAACAATTCAAACCCCTCACCTTTCTTTGAAATGCAGTCTGTTTCTGAACAATTAAGTAAGCCAGAACAACCTCTCTTTTACATATGTAGTACATGCACATATTGCACATTTTTGGGCAACAGTGTTTGTCAGAAATTAAGCAAATGCTGTCTGTCATAAGCGTGCTTCTCGTGCCACCTTCCCTCATTATTCTCCACTCTTCTGCTGTACACAGTATAAGGGATCCCAACATGCACCTGTTGCATGTCAAGAACTGCAGTGACATGATTATTTTTCTCACCCCCACTTCCTGCAACATATGTCAAAGTACTGTATTTTTAAACCTATGCATGCAGTATATCTGCGGATTTGCTTCAAAGGCCTGTTGGACTGTCCGTATATATTAGATACAGTCATTCCTTTCTGACTCAGAGATGTCAATGATACCTGTAATCGGTTCCTCCCTAATCACCTTCTATTTTCAGCTCCAGCTGAACATTGTTTGTCTTATTCCGCATTTTGTCCACCTCTTGACTGCATAGGACACAGCTATTGGTTATTATTGCAACATAGTCTCCAACATATCTAAATTAGTGCCACAGTTTAAACACCGCATTCCGATGTTCTGTCAGGCCCCATTTAAAAGTTTGATGGCTCTTGGCTTTCAATAAACACCTTGAATTCTCTTCCCAAGGATGTTGACTTGACTGTTGCAAGTAATATTTTGTACTTCCAAGAAGTGAACAGCAACATGTGAAGTTTTATGAAAAATGAAATCATAAACCTCAAAGAACGAAGAATACAGTCATGCTAATATGAGAGTTAGGTATCATTACTATTATTATTATTATAAAGTTCTTAATGAGCGCACAGCTACCCACAAGGGAAGACATATACTCCTCAGATAAAAAGACACGTTTTCAGCTGTTTCCTAAAGCTAAGTAGGTTTTGTCTGATCCAAGAAGCATAGGAAGGGAATTTCTGAGTTTAGAGACCAGGTAGCCGAATGAATGACCCCTTCATATTGCTCTATTGATTATAGGCATGGTCAGTAAGAATAAGTCATTTGATCTCACTGAGTTAGTGAGTAGTTCATTTTACAATGCTCCATTAGCATCAGGAATGCCCAGGGAGATAATTAACACCTATATTGCAGTATAGCATCCTGGGACCGGTTTCAGGGTATTACCCTTCATCACCCAGGCTTGCTTGAATCCAGTGGCACAGTGAGCAAGGGACCCACGTCTGGGCATACCCATCCCAATTAGAGTGAAAAGTGCTACGCAAACAAATGATGGACGGAATGCTGAAACCGGTCCTGGAATGCTTGTTTCCAGTTCAGGGAGGACCTGGCCTGGCAGTTTGGGCTGGACTGTTCCCATTGGGCACAGGGTCAAGACTGATTTGCATATAGCTAGGTCCAAACTGGAATGGCATGGTGAGCAAAAAAAACTATGGATTTAGTCCCAGATCTCTGTACTGGGGTGAATGTATGACATTGTTCTGCATTCTGTCGATCAATTATTATTTTTACTTTATTGTCTATGCCAACACTTATGCCAGGATGGTGCTGTTTGTCTAATTTAGAAATGAGCACAGGAACAGTGGTTTGATAATTCAATATATTCAAAATTACTAATGCCTGCTGCCAAAATCATTCTTATAGGTTTGTGGACCTGGAATATTCTAAATGGTCATACTTGCAGGAGAGTGATGGAAAATAGTTGTGTTGGTGCTGTCACTACAGCACCATGGTGCAAGCTGCAGTGGCCCCCTGACAAAGGCATTGACACTTATCTTGTACCAAATTATGCACTGCTGTCTTTTCAAGATCAGTGCAGTCCTTTTCAGCGAGGAAACAATTACTATTGTTTATTTTCCTTAAATCCCTTTTCTATTTTCTTTTTCAAATCTTCTTCCCTCCATCACAGCAGTGCTTCTGCCCAGGCACCTTCCTATCCTTACTGTTCTTTGCTTTCCTGGCTCTTAGATTTTTACCACTATCCCCTCCCAGAGCTATATCCTGCCTCCTCTGTCTGCTCCTAACCAGGGGTGCTCTCTTTCCATGCTCTCCATTTTGGGCTAATTAATTTTTACCCTCCACATCCCCCATTAATCTCCCTCTCTTCTTGCTCCTTTCCATCTCGCCCTGCCTATGATGGTTCTCCTTGTTCCAGATTCCCTCTTCATTTTTTATTTTCTGTCCTTTTCGTCCCCACTCTTTTTTTTTGTTAACAGGATAGCTAAGGTACTGGACTACCTGTGTTTTCAATAAACCTTTTTGTGGAGAGGGAACATCGTCTCACAGCAGAGGCTCTAGGTTCTTTAAACTCATTTTTGGTGATGTGTATCTTTGCCAAGGTTAACTTTTTATGTGTTATTTGAACCAAGTAAATGATGATATGCCCCTGCCTATGAAGCTTTGCTTGCAGACTCAGTGCCTCCCTTTGTAGATGCAAAACACAGAGGCCTCAGACACATTTAGTAGGGCCTACGGAACAAGCAAATGACAGCTGGACATGCTCTGCTCTTTCCTTGCCTGCCCAATTTGGAAATGGTAATAGCCCCAGCAGTCCCAATATTGTGAACCCGTTGTTTAATGGTGATAATCCGATGCTCAATAGAAATTCCCTAGCAGATAGTAAGACCATCTGTCTTTAATATTTGTCCACACCCACCTTTTCCCAAATTTCCAGAAACCTTGCAAAACATGTTTAAATGTGGAGCTAAACAAGTCCAACTATTGCCTTGGAATGCAAAAGCCCCTCAATTTCCTGAAGCCAGCACCTGCTTGAGAAAAAAACAAGACGTTTCAAATTAAGTAGGTTTTTATGCCAACGTTTCCCAGACTTCTCACAAGGGGGATCCAAAAGAAACAAGCATTTGCAATGCAATAGGTCTCGCATTTGCGAAAGTTTGATCTATTGGCATTTGTAAATGACACTGCCTTTTATTTATGTGTTATAAAACTGATAATAAAAGGCATTGTCATTTACAATGCCAATAGCTTAAACTTTTACAAATGCAAGACCGATTGCATTGTAAATGCTTGTTAAAATATGGGAGCATTTTTACAACCATGCACGCAGCCGTTTATAAATCAATTACTGAGAACCTTGTCAATCCTCCATGGTGGGATTGAACTGTGTGGTCCCCTATGTCCGAGAGAAGCCACTTTAGTAGCACATGCTGTGGCTAATCTAATGGCAGTGCACTGGTCTGTGATATTTTCAGAAGAGGAAGGAAGCATTTCTTTAAAGAGAAACGATTTGGAGACTTAACCATAAATTGGAGTGACTTCCTCATTTCTCGACACCCAGGTGCAAAGGCCAGTTTACTGAATACTAATAACTTCAGACTGATCTATTTGGGTGAATGTAGGTCTTAGACTTCTATATGGAGAACATTTCCATGAATTCCAGTTCAATGACTAAAAACATGTGCTTGTTTTCAGCTGGTATTTATAACCCGTAAAGCACCCCGCCCCAGACATATATATTGTGCTGGGTTTCATAGACTAAGTAGCTTAACTGGATGCAGTAGAAACCATTCCTAACTGGTCAGTTGCAATTTCCACACATGACATTCTAACCCTACCAGTTCCATACATGCTTTATTTTCACTGCAACAAGTCTTTCCTCTAGGTCACTTTTTAACCCCTTTGCTGCGGGGGTATTTCCCCCTCGGCACGGGGGGGGGGCGGCGGTGGCGCTGGGGTCGTGATGAGCCCAGCTCGTCATGAGGCACAGTGGAGCTGTGCTCATGACGAGCTGAGCTCGTCACGACTCTGCCCACTAATTGATTCTCCCGCACAGGCAGGGAATCAATCAAGCGTGGGCGGAGCGTGACCGTTATGACGAGCTCAGCTCGTCATGAGCACAGCTCCACTGTGCCTCATGAAGAGCTGGGGTCGTCATAAGCACACAACGGGTTAAATATATAGATATCTTTTTTTTAATGGGGCTGCACATTTCTGTAGTGGCTTGGCAGTGTTTTCATGGTGGCAGATATTGTACCTGAGGGCGCTAACCCACATGTCTGTTACTGGTATAGGTAGTAGTATTTTCATGTTTCCGCTGAAAATCAGTCAAGCACAGAAACGTGCCCAAAACTCGAGGTCAACATCTTCTACTGTTCCAGCACCAATTCTTGACTGTCTGGGTAAAGCGTATTTTGGGGGGCTAACCAAAGAGCCAGCAAGCATGCAGAGTAAAATGCAGGCATGCCTATGTGCATTCAAGAAATGCCTTTGAATATTCAGTAAAGGTGTTAGGGCCGGGGAAGACTTGCAGTCCTAGGTCAAACAAGCATTGGCAGAGCCAACACATTTGATGCTTGAATGCAGAGTAGATGGACCCGTGCACACGTTGTACAAATATCAAGCTTACTGTACTAAAGTGCAGACAAAATCCTTTGAGCGGGTGCCCACCCCGCTTCTACATCTATTTTAACTCACGAGGGAGCCTACTCCTCTTGCCGCCGAGAAGCAATCACCGCCACTGCCCTGTTCGGCAAAACCGGAAGTCAGACTCCCTTGCCTGGGACGTGGGCGGGGCCTGCTCCGGCAGTAAGAGAAACCGGCGTGCCGTGCTAACGCGGGGCTGCCATGCTGAAGGGAGAGCCCAGCGGTGGCGGCCGGAGTGGAGAAAAGCCCCGGGTCCCAGGAGGGGGCCCCGGTGAAGAGTGCGGGCGGCCAAGGATGCCCACGGCAGCACCGGGCTCCCAGGAGTGCAGGAAAGCCCCGCAAGAGAAGTGCTGCCGCCACGAGGAGGAGCCCCCGCCAGAAGAGAGAAGCCCGGTGAGTGAAGAAGGGCTGGGGGGGCTCCGTGTGGGCTATTGTTGATGCCTGATCGAGGCACAGTGTCCTTTTCGCATTCTGAGCGGCCCCGTCTTGCAGCGGGCCGCTCCAACGGGGTTGGCATGTGGTCGGAAGGGGGACAGGAGATGTGCACATTGCGTGTGTGGACGGGCGTGTTCACGTTCGCGTACACAGGCTCCAATCACCAATCGCCTTGCGCGGGCCCATCTCCTGTCCCACTTCCGAGGCAAGTCAGCAACAATAGATCTCGCTGGCGACAGCGCTTTCGCGCTGCGTTCGCCAGGCGAGACCTAAAAAGGTCAAAGTTTCACTATGAACATTGCTGAAACGCATCTTACCTTTTAATAGATTAACCCTAAGATACTTGCGTTTACTACTCTTTACTGAATATGCTTACTTCAAACTTATACAAATCTTCCAAAAATCTCCTAGATATGCACATTTCATTCAACATTCAGAAGAGAGCTTTAACATGCTTCTGTAGTGAGTTCCTCCTTGGGCCCACTGTAGTTTTGCCTTATTTTAGCTTAACTGCACGTTTTAGGCCACATTTGCTTTGCACAGCCACACACGTACCATATTTTTTTTGAGCCACTATGTTATTTTAGAAGTAGTCTGCACATGCTATTATTGTTATTCAGCTCTTCTGCTGAGATTCAGTCTGAACATTTCGTACAAAGTCATTCAACATTGTGCACTGTTTTTCTGTGCTTGATAAACCAACATCTCCTAACATTAGACACAACACAGAGGAACAGCTACTGTTTTCAAGTGAGGCACTTATCAGATACATAAACACATGCCTTTTGGAAACAGAGAGGAGGATTATTCTAGAGGGGAAAGGTCTTGGAACGGATGCCCTAGCTTTGCGCAACCTGAGATGCAGACCACCTAACTACAATTGCCAGTTATGTTGGCCAGTTCTGATCCCAGAGATCACAGGTATGTGCTTACGTAGTGAGGGTAGGCTTAGGCAGATAAATCATTCACCATACTATGGTTTTTCATTGTGTATAGTTTACTCGTAATGCTGATTACTCTGCTCAGTAGCATAGGTTTTTTAAATACAGCACAGTTGCCTCATAAGAGAGCACAATAGTTTCAATAAATATTGTAAACTTTCCACATGGCTTTCTTTTGTTTATAATGGGCATGCATGAGTAATTAAACGAAAGGTGGCAATGTGTTTTCATGGTTCCCCAGGGGACTAGATAGTTGTGATCTGGGGTACCAATTTACCTGTTACTCTGGGAAAGTTAGGAGGGCAGGTAAGGCACTATGACCTAGTCTGATTTGGGCCCATAGGTACTGATGTGGTATCCAAACCTGTCTCAGGCCTGCCACTGCAGTGCCTATGTGTACAGTTCACTAAAACTTTGACTTAGCATTTAAAGCTGCTTGCCAAGCCTTAAATTCCCCTTTAATTAAATATAAGACACCCCTAAAGTAGACCCTAAGAAGCCCTAGGGGCAGGGTGCTATGCAAGTAAAAGGTATAACATATACCTTTACGTTTGGCATGTCCTGGAAGTGACCAACAGCCTATTTTGTTTTTCACTTCTGTCCTAAGCCAGCGTTGAGAATTACTTAATATACGTTTAAGCTGTAATTCCTGGTCAGAGCGGAGTAGTTCTTTCATGTTTGATATATTCAGAATGGTAATGATAAATCCTCCTTACTAGTGAAGTTGGATTTAACATTACTGTTTACGAATGCAACTTTTAGAAACTGAACATTCCTCTGTCCTTACTGCTCTTTGTGCCTGATAGCCTGTCCCCAATACATGTCTGGGCAGGAAGACAGCTACACTTTGTTAATTTCCTCTAGACATTCACACACACAGTAAGGGCTGGGTGTGTCTAAGCACCCATCTGCACTCATCTGCATTTTGATAGCCTTCCTGGGTTCGAAGGGGGAGAGGTGACTCGCATTTACATTTGAATAGGCTGAGTCCTGTCCTCACACAAAGCACTGACTTACACCCCCCCCCCAAGGGTTAACCTGGAAGACAGAACTAGGTTTAAAGGGATCGTACATCAAAAGCACTTTTAAGAACAAGTACTGGGTTTCTGCTCCCCTAAAATCAGCTGCTTCTGGATCTTGAACTGAACCTCTATCAGAAGGACTTCTGTGCTGCTTAAACGACTCAACTGGACTGCTTTCCTGGAAGGACTGCATGTATGCATGTTACCCTGCTGTCTGATACTCCCAGACTCTGCTGGAAGGGGAGCTGGTCTCTCACTTCCCTACAAGTGATCCCCAAGAGCTTGCTGGCTTGCCTCCTGTTTTCTGAAGTCTAATTCAATCCGGCTGGTGCTGCTGGACTCTGCTTTCTGTGAGTCTTAACCTTTCCTGAGGTGCCCTCTTCGAGCTCTGGGCCTCAGAAACAGATTCTGCAGCTACTGTCATCACCTATAGCTCCTGCGCCCCTGAAATCCAGCTTTTGGGCTCTTTGCGACCGTGAACAGCCCACTTTGAAATGCGATTGCACTGCTTGCTCGAAAGATCAGTGTGAGCCGCCACAGCATCATGTTCTTGCACAGCGAGTCCTGCTGCCGGCAACCGCAAAGCCCTGTCTTTTGTCTGCAACCTCCAGCCAACTCTTCGCGCCTGCAGGATCATCGATAATGATGCTCTACTTGCTCACGGCGACCATCTCCCTCGAGAAGAGGGCACTTTGCTCAGCTTGAGAAGGTAAAATAACTTCAGTAGGACCTGTTTGGAAATGTATTTGACCAGCACTCCATTGTGGTCAGCCTAAACTTTGGCTTTACTTCCGTCTAGGGCTCTCTAAAGTAAACTTTTTGACTTCTTTGGTTTATTCTTTGAAAATTCATAACTCCGGTTCTACTTCTTGGTTTATTGTCTTTTTAGGTTTGTTTTATTCATACAAATATAATCTATATTTTTTAACCTTTGTGGAATATTTTTGTGGTGTATTCATTGTGCTACATTGTGTGTGTGTTGCACAAATCCTTTACACATTGCATTTTTAGATAAGCCTAACTCTTCTGTGCCAAGCTACCTGGGGGTGTGCATCGTATTACCCTGACTCCAGTGGTGGTTCCGGCCTGGCATGGGTGGATAACTTAGCCAACCAGGAATCCCATTTCTAACACCTCTAAAGTAGTACATTTTCCCTCCATGACTACAACAACTGTATGAAACAATCAAGACATCTGGGACTTTATAAAAGCCAGTCACTACTCTGTACAATAACAACAACCTGCTCAATCCTCAATATTCTTTATAGTACCTTGTTATATATGTATAATTCTACAACACATTAAGGTATAAGATGAATTGACATTATTTTGATCTCTACATAATAAGACTGCTAATAACCATGTACACAAAAATGCCTCTGAAAAATAGAACTAGCTGAAGTCACTCTATTGACAATGAGAGGCGGAGAGAGGATTGGTAGAACGTGTACACAAAGACATTATCTTTTTACGTAGCAGATGAGCTAAAGATTCAGGTGGGTGAATTTACAAATTTCACTTCTTTGCTTGTCTTCAAAACCTGAAGGCATTGCATTAAGGCATGCCATTAGACTTAGCCTCAGTAACATCAAAGCCAATAAATACAGATCTTTACACCACATTTGACCATAATTCACAGTATACATCGAAGCATAAGAAATGTTATCTAAGATACTTTAATAAATATCCTAATAAAAAACATAAAGTTAAAGATACCATCTACCAAAAAATGAGAGTCCTATGTAAATCATTTACTGCTTTGTACCTCTTATGACCAATACTGTTTTCCTCCTTATGGTCAATAACTGATGGGTACCTAAGCATTAATACCCATACCCAGACAGATCACTGGAAATGGTATCAAAAGGGTCTTTCAGTCTAGCAGTGGTCAGTAATAAGAAACATATACAGTTCTTCCTGCATTCTTGCTTTTTATACCGTAGGCAAATCACATTGCTTTGATTACTCAAGTTGTTCATTTCAGCTGATAAGTGAAAACTGCTGTAGCCATAGATCAAAGGTATCCCATAGGTCATCTCGTACACAAGGTCATTCAGAGTTGGAAGATATGATGCATCAATCAAAAAGTGGCAGATCCTCTGTCTGCCAAACTCACTGTTTGTCCACTCCATTTAAAAGTGGGAGAAGCACCAGGCTTGCGCCACTTAAGCCTCAGCTGGTACCACCGGCAGAAACCTTTGACTGATGGCCAGCCAGTTACAGCCCTGTTGGTCAATGTAAGTGATAACCTCTGCTCTATTTAGGGTAATCTTTCCAACATTCCTTTTTGTTGTTCTAGACAGCCAGGAAAAAACTGATGATCCCAAACATTAAACAACAGAAATGGACCAAATACGGTGGGAAAAACCCCAGAACATCAGGACCATTGTTTTTTGTTTTTTTTGCTTTTCAGAGGTTAACCCCATCTTTGGGGATTTACTTTCGGAAAACAAAACAAATTCCAAGCCATGCATGGTGTCTAGCTGGCATTGCTTCAGGAAGCTCTTAAAAACCTGGCTTCTCAGTACTTGATAGGCCTGCTGGACTTCTTGCACGTCTCTTCTCCAGTATCAAAGCCCGCGCCAAGACACCCTAGAGTAATTGAGCGCTTTAGAAAATATATTAACATAACATTCATATTGAAGCCTTTTCAGTAAACTGGTCACCACTGTGTTGTCCTGACAGACAGCCTGTCAGATTCTAAATATCCCCTTAACTTTCAACATATATAATATTCGATCAACCAATGCTAAGTTGTTTTATTCAATCATTAGAGGTGTTGATAAAAATCTCACCTAATTGGTAGAGATGGGTCTCCCACGTCCCACCAGTCTTTAGGTGGGCTAATGTACATGCACCACAATTCCCAGCTGTAACCATGAGCAGAATTCTCATAACGCTGCACTTCGAACGTGTCCTGCTTAATATTGTCAATTGAAGGAAGAATTACTCGTTTATAATCTTGTTGAATCCGAGAAAGAACTGGCTCAGCCCTGCGTAAACAGAGAAAAGAGAACATGTAAGAACATTTTCATTATAATGTATTTCGTGAATATCCAACTTATGAAACATTTTGAAGTTTTAGGGCATTCTCAGTATGTATTTTGTATTTTATTAATTTAAACATATTTTACGCGGTTCTGGCCCACCATCACCCGAGTCACTTCTGAATTATGTGAAAAACTAAAAAGAAAAGAAGCTGGAGAGGAAAAACATCTGAAGAAAAAATGAAAATTAAAGCAGGTTAAAGTTCATATGGATATTTGAAAGTTGTTATATCAACATTCTTCAGCTACACCCTTTGTAAGACTTATTCTAGTTGACCACAGCACATATCAGTTCAGCCTTCAAGAATTTCCTGAATAGAAGGCAGTTGCCTTCAGCTCAGATCCAGGTGTGAAGGTGTTCCACTGATTTGGGGGCATGCAATTCTTACAAAGTCCTCACTTTAAAATTTTTAAAACTAAGTCGAAAGTTAAAGTTGATTGAAAAGAATGTCTGGCCTAAATGCACAATAAGCTATATTTTCTCCAGTGAACTGTCTAAAATAGAGACCAGGAGCCATGACAAGAAAGACATTGGGCCTGATTACGATGTCGGTTGGAAACTAAACCTCCACACTCCTTGCCGGATTTGCTTCCAACCGACTCGCGGTCAGAGGTTCCGACTGACCGATTATGATGCTTCCGAACATGGTTCAGAAAGTCTCCGATTGACTTCAATGGGAGCCTGTGTTCCGACAGACAACCAGGCTCTCATTGAAAAAAGGGGTGGTTTCGGAAAACCTTGCACGCTTTGGCAGTGGCCCCATGGTGCCTGTCACACTGTGTATTGTTCTACAAGGGGGTCCCTTGGGTACTCCAACAGCCCTCAACCGAATGCCTCTGGTTAAAGGGGGGCTTGCTAGGGCTCCTCAAAGCCAGTTTCTGACAGCCTTTTCGTGTTGGACGGTCCGAGTCAGAAAGGCTGTTTGAATCCGACATCATAATACATCAGTTGGAAACATGGTCTGTAGAGCTGTACTATTCGGCTTCAACCGACTCGGAGTTTCTCAATGCCTGTTGGGACCGATTCGAAATGACGGAACAGTTACCTTTTTAACGTAATCGGTTTCTCAGAAATGTTTCCTACTCGGGCCTCACTACGCTGTCTGTCGGAAAGCATTCTGACCGACTCCTTGTCAGAATCAGTTCCAACCGACTCGGGTTTGGAGAGTCAGACTGATGGATTACGATGTTTCCGAACACCGTTCGGTCGGACTCCCATTGACTTCAATGGGCCCCGGTGTTCCGACCCACAACACAGGCTCCCATTGAAAAATGGTGTGGCTGCGGAAAACCTGCACCTTATTCCAGGCACCCCATGGCGCCTGCTACACTGTGCAAGGTTATAAAGCGGGTTCTCCTGGGTACCCCCACAGGCCCCAACCGGAGGCCTTCGGGTGAAGAGGGGCCTGCTAAGGGCCCCAAAGTCAGTTTCCGACAGCAGTTTTTTGTCGGACAGACTGATTTAGAAAGGCTGTCAAAATCTGACATCATAATACGTCAGTCGGAAATGCGATCCATATACCTGTACGATTTGGCTGAAAATGACCCGGAGTCTCCGAATGCCTGTTGGAACCGATTCGGAATGACCGAACAGTTACTTTTCCATTGTAATCGGTTGGTCGGAAATGTTTCCTCCTCAGGGCCTCATTGTGATGTCGCTCGGAAAGCATTCTGACCGACTCCTTGTCGGAATCAGTTCTGACCTACTCGGGTTCTGAGAGTACGACCGACCGATTACGATGTTTCGGAACACCATTCGGTCGAACTCTCATTGACATCAATGGGAGCCTGTGTTCCGACCCACAACACAGCCTCCCATTGAAAAATGGGGTGGTTGCGGAAAACCTTGAACCCTATCGCAGGCACCCCATGGTGCCTGCTACACTGTGCATGGTTGTAAAGAGGGGTCCCCTGGGTATCCCAAAGGGCCCCAAACAGAGGTTTCTGGGTGAATGGGGGCCTGCTACATGCCCACAAAGTCAGTTTCCCAAAGCCGCTTCGTGTCCAACAGACCGATTCGGAAAGGCTGTCCAAATCTGACATCGTAATACCTCAGTCAGAAATGCGGTCCCTAGACCCGTACGAATCGGCTCCGACCGACTCAGAGTCTCCAAATGCCAGTTGGAACTGAGTCGGGAATACTAAACGATTAACTTCTATCATAATCAGTCGGTCGGAAATGTTTCCAAGTCGGTCCGAAACACGGATTCCAACACGAGTTAGGAAAATACAAATGCTGATGGAGCCTTTCTGACCGACATCCTATTGAGGCCAATATCAAAGAAATTGCATTTAGGATCCCAAATGAAAAAAAATAATTGTTTTGTGTGCATCAAAGTGTTTTAAGTGAAGGTGCAGACATGGTTGTTCATTTCATGATGCAGAAAAGTACAGGATGAGCAACATTTTTCAGAAATCAATAGTTGCAGGGATTAATAATGTTTTTTCAGAGGTGGCATCAATTGAGTTGATGGTGTTATAATTTTTATAGTCATCTCAAACAGTATTGTATATAAGGAATCGTGGGGATTGATCAGTTTTCAGATCTTCTGTTATGGGAAATGTGATAAAGTGAAATATTACGTGGGGTGGATGGTAGTCTACCACAGATAATAAAGTTTCTAATTGCTCAGGTCCAGTCAAAGGTTTCAGTAATTTAAACTTGAGCTCAACCCCTGGTAGCTATTGCACAAAGCAGATGGGCTTAACTTAAAGAACACATGTAAAGCATTCACGAGTGCAAAAAAAGTTAAAAAGCAAAAATCACACACATTAAAACTTCCATTCCAATTTATAAAAATAGAGTAAAACGTATCTAACAAAATTACACCATATCAGCTGGAGATATGAATTATGTAAAGAGTTATGAGCAAACATCACCAAGGAGAGCAGAGCACCAACTGTGGTCAATTGTCGCAGTAGATTGGGACCTAGACATAATTTGAGGCTTACCGCAATGGGGCCCTGGTGGGGTGCAACAAGTAGATTGGCCCCACTAGGACATGAAAGTAGGTCGGTTGAAAAAAATCTCAGTCCCAGTCTTAAAAAGGACTTTGTTTATTTCTGAGGATGAACTCTTCTTTATGCAGGACAAACCAGAAATGCAATCCAACACTGTGGAATTGATAGTCAGATTCTTTTCACAGTTGGTTACATTTTAGCTTTGGGGCAAAAACTTTTGAAAAATTCCCAAACTTTTTCCAGTGCCCAAGCAACTACTGGAGTGCACTTCCAATGCCACCAGGACCTCAAAGGAAGCACTTGTCAGACAGAACGCAACAATAACGTCCAGTCCAGGTCAAGTTGCCACTTGCCAGCTGGGATTCTGCATAGGAATGTCTTCTTCCACTGTTTTATGTTCCTGGAGCTATCTAGGCGGATCAGCCTCATGATCCTTGAGGTCTTTCTGGCCTTGGATATCAAGTGGAAGGGTGTCAGCCTCCTCCGGTCCTTATCACAAGCCACAAATGCCTAGTGCAAGCAGGTTCAGTTTTCCTGATATCCTTTTTCAGGTCAGGCAGTGTCCTGAAGAAGGCTGGTTAAGGGTCCAGCGTTGTAGGGTTCAGCATCCTGTTTGTAGGGGACACTCTCAGACACTGCTAGTTCTTCTTTTACCAAGGAAATAAACATTACAAGACCCTGGCCTACCCACTTTTGTAGTAGTTTGTGTTTCCCTTTTTGAAAACAGGCCAAATATACAATGCATCAGGATAAATCCAAGATGGGGAAGGTATTCAGCCACATTAAACCTGTGCTTTTTAGGCTGGGGTTGTGAGTGGGGAGTTTACTATGATAATCCAAGTGTCCTCCTACATCTAACACTAAAATCCAGTTTGAAGAAAACACTGTTTTGCTCTCTGCTTTATCTTAGCCTCCGGTGCAGCGTTCTTTTTACCGGAGCACTCAGTCTTGTATTTGCTTTGAATTATGGTTTTGGGGCGTGAGAACCTAAAGTATCATAGACCACCATGGTATAAACTTCTGATATAATTTTGGCAAGCTCCTGTTCATGATCTTGAACAGAAATAGCTGTTAACCACTGACATACTGTCAGAACTGCAGCTTCTCGGTCAATGTTCCTAAGAGGTATCAATAAACTGTGTCAATATTTCCTATCAATTTCATTGCTAAGTCTAGAGCCAATGGAGCTCTGTGCTCATTCCGTATTTGTTTTAACACCTCCAGGAATACTGCAAATGAGATTGTGCAATGTGTAGTAGTATAGATTCTTACAAAGATTGGTCCCATGTAGTAGACTCTTCCACTGGTGGTACCATCCAAAGGGGAACACACATAGTATTCTATGCTTCTCCTGGTGTGTTGAATGAGGATAGAATCCTGCTAACTGGTCGTTTTTATGAGCGATCCAAAATGGAATCTTGTCTCACTTTGCAGTTGCTCTGCCTGTAATATCATTAGTAGACTGTGGACTAATTGTCAGCACTGCCGGATGCACTTTATTGTGCAGGGCCAGAAACAAATGTTACGGTCGCAGATGTTTTGTACAACAAATTGCTGAAGTTACCTATAAATCGCTACTAACTAATTTTGTAATGTCTTAACTCTGGGGCTGACAGTATTGCTGTGTCAGGATAAGCTAAATACCCGGCAAATACAGGCCAGGAAGCCCTTTCATTATTTGAATGACCAATTCTAAAATTCTGATTTATATGTAGTAGTTGTCCACCAAACCATGTTTGTGGTTCTTGATATCCTAACCCTGTAGTAGTTCCGAACAGGATCTCGTGAGAAAGGAATGTGCTCCAGGAAAGGAGTCAGAGTCATCCAAATGAGTCCAGCAGTTTTCTTATTTGTTACAATGTTTTAAAAAGGCCTTCAGCCAACGCGTTTCGTTCCTATGAAGGAACTACATCAGGGCTTAGATTATAACATGAAGAATAGCGTCTCCGTATCCATAAAAAGCAGCTAAGGCAAAAACCTCTCAATAGAGGCCAAAAAGAAACTGAAAAAAGCTGCTGTCGGGTGTGTGTCTTTTCTAGTTCCAAACAGGACTTCTAAGTTGTAACAGGGTTAATGATTAGCTAGTTTTGCAGCAGCTTTGAAAATATACAGGAATTTTACCTATTTGGATCTACAGCATCAAACTCCACCCACAAGTAAAATATTGCAAAAGAGTATGCAGCAGGTGCATTTTGAAACAAAGTTACCCCACCTTTCGTATAAGGAAAACCTCTAGCCAAGAGGTGCTGTATAATTGGGTCTCTGATATCTATTGCTAACTGAATAGGCTGCCGTACCAGTACAGAACAGATTAGAAATTTAAAATTAAATAGTGAATAACCTTTTATTACTCAAGTGTCTGACAATCTCCCAGTAGAGAGGGAGCAACAATCTCACCTGAAGGAGGAGACCAATATTACAATGGATGTCTCTGCTATTCAGTATTGTTTGAAAAAATCTTGCAAGTGTCATGCAAGATTACTCAACGATGAAGCCTCATGTAAGGATTCAAATGTTTTTTTTAATTGTTTTCGATAACTCCGCCCAAGGAATTTGTTTTCTAGACCCTATAGCACTAAGGACTTAGTAAATGTACCAACATGAGATAAAGAATTTGGTGGCTTGCAACCCTTGACCCCACAACTCACTGAGCATTATTTGAATACTAGGTAACAGTCTGTGCTGTGAGACTTCACTGAAATAGTTTTTGGACCCTAAACCCTCTTTCATCACAACTAGATATACTTAGGAACATTAGGAAACCATGAATATATTTCCAGAAATTATGAAAATTCAAATCCTATTCTAGTACACATGATATGAATGGCAACTATAATGAAAATAAACAAGATCGTGCTTATGATAGTTGTTGAAAGGCTGACTGTATTTTAAGGCTTCTTTTCATCAATATTGGCAATCATCCTCTCGCTAGGCCAGCTAAGCAATATTTAGCATGAGATAGGGGCCGGATCGAGTTAATGAGATGTTCTGCACCTGCATATCTTTTAGGTACAATAGAAGCAATGTTCAGCAATGAAATAGCAGCTGTTGTTCTTGTCTCAGAAGATAAGCTCATAGATATAGATATAACTCTATAGTCTTCAGTAAGGAAACGTTTTCACAGCTACTGCATGACCCTCAAAACTCAATCTCGAGTCACCGGATTGAAGTTGCTCTCTATCCAATAATGCTATATTCCAGTTTACAACCTCTTTCTGAATAATGTTTTCAAAATAAATAATTAGCACAAAAGCCGCTCTAACCTCTCACCTACTTATATTCTATGAAGCCTTGTCTATATTTTAAAAACAATAATTAAATGAGCAATTATTATTGCAAAATTAGACAAGCTGATTCCACATGTCTGCCTTCTGACAATGAAGACGCGCCTCCCTCCATTGTCTCTGGAAGCGAGGAACCTTGATAAATCTAGCATTGCTGGAGTATGTGAGCCTCACTGGGCTGCATTCCTTAATCCGTTCATTGGGGTATTCAGACCCCCTGTTGTGAAGAGCTTGATGTGTTAGCGTCAATGCCTTATACATTATCCGTTGATGAACTGGTAGCCAGTGAAGTCGCTCCCGAAATGATGACACTGATGCATGTTTCAGCCTTTATACAGCAGGCGGACTGCCATGTTGTGCATTATTTGCAGTCGCTGGATTGAATATTCTGGCATAAAATAGCCTATAAAGAATTAGTGTCCTGACCGCTGTAACTTGTGCCTCATTTGAGAGCAAGTGAAGAAACTTTTTCAACATCTGGAAGATCAAGAAACAAGCTTTCACCACTCCTGATAGATATGCCCTAAACGAGGGTTGGGCGTCAAACATACCGCCCAAATTTCTAGCCTCCACCATTGGAGGGGGAAGGGAGAATGCTATTGGGTCAAAATCCTACACATCATAGAAGGGGATACCACCCAAACAATACGATTTCCATTTTGTCTGGGTGGTTTTGCAGTTTGTTGACCTTCAACCAATCCAATCTAGCCGCGCATCCATGCAACATGCAAATGTAACCTTTGTACTTGTGGAATCCCCTTCAGACATGAGTAGGAGTTGGGCATGATCAGCGTATGAAATGAACTTGATGTTAAAGGATTCAACCAAATATGCCAGAGGAGACATGTAAATGTTAAATAGTGTGAGACTTAGGGAGGATCCTTGAGCCACTCCCAACTTCAACCCCTCTTCAACCTTTTTGCTCCTAAGGCAGACTGCTACGACGAGATCACCTGTTCTCCTCTTTCAAGGAAGGAGCCCAGCCAACTTAGTGCAGAACCTGTCACTACCAGACGTTCTAACCTGCGCCGCAAGATGTTATGATCTACTATATCAAACACGACTGACAGATCCTACAACACCAGAGTCACATTGAGCCCAGAGTGCAAATTGGATTTGATGGATTATGAAACCTCTAATGTGGTCTCAGTACTGTGACGGGCTCTAAACCCTGATTGGGAGGTGGTGAGCTCTTAATTTACCAGCTTCTCCAACATCTTTGAGGCTGCTGGGAGCAGAGAGACGTCTAAAATTAGCCAAGGACTCAGGATCGGCATTGGTCTCTTTTAGCAGAGGAATCACACTAGCTCTTTTTCAGTCCTCAGGTATGTCACTTGAATGGAGAGAGTCAGCAAATAGCTCCTGATATGTCTTAGCAATCATATACAAAATAGACCTCAAAATGGATTGTGATATTGCTAAATGGTGCTGTTATTCCTTTCCTGCACGGACAGGATGGATTAGTTGCAGACCTTGACTACCCGTGATGTTTGCCTTTTTGTTTTTGTATTACAGTTTTGGTCTGTTTGGTTATCATTAAATCAATTTTCTTCTCTTTATTGGTACTTTTGTCTTTGCCTTGTCACATCAGCCTTTGCTCAGATGCCCTTGGACTCCCTTTTCCCACTTTCCCATACTTTCTGCACCGCCCCGCTTCTCTTCCAGCCCCTCCCACCTCCCAGGACTGCTGCTGTGCAGCTGCTCTCAGTGGGCACACCACTGGTGTGCTGAAGGTGTGCTAAAGGCAAGCTCGTCTGTGCATGTCTGAGCCTAGGACCCCTGGCACTCCCGCCACCAACCACTACACCACCTGGCCCTGGATCCAGACACCATAACAATTCTTGCTGCACCACCTCCCCACGATCGACCAAAGGACCTTTCCCCTGCTAAAACTGACACTTCTCCTACAACACAGGACCAACAGCCCACACCGGCACTGAGCCTCTTCTGCTCAGAAGACCATGAATCAATCAGAACTGCTCTAATGCATCCTGATCAATGGCTGCTCCCTCTGTAAACACACCCTGGAAACCTGGAACATCATCACCTCCCTCTTCCTTGACATGGCATTCATCACCGAAACAAGGATCAACCCCTCCTCGGACCCCGCTATTGCCACCACAACACCAGCTGGACACAAAATGTTACACAGAGACCACACCAACATGCATGGCAGGGGCATCACCATCATTTTCATGGAAAACATTTGATGCACCATCACAAAGGAGGACCCAATGCCTCTCATTGAACTCCTCAACTTCCAACTATGCCCAAACCCCAAGACCATGCTAAGAGGCACACTCATTTACAGACCATCAGGACCCTGACTGGCATTCTGCTTTGCCATCACCAACCTCATTGCTCCCCTAGCCATCGACTTCTACCTCTGCGTCCTACTTAGTGATCTAAATTTCCATGTCAACAACCCATATGATGCCAACTCTATTGCCCTCCTGAAAAACCTGAAGAACGTTGGCCTCACTCAACTTGTCACTGAAGCAATGCCCAAAGCCGGACACACACTCAACTCCATCTTCAACTCCAGCAGTAGAATAAAATTAATCTTTGTCACGGAACTCACCTGGACTGATCAAACCATTGTACACTTCACAATCTCCAATGTTCAACACACTGTCGCCAAGCATCACAGCGGGAGCAAGTTAACAAAGACACAGTGTGGAGTGGTGTGGCTCACTGGTTAGAGGCAGCAGACCCGGAAGCAGAGGACGGCCTGGGACCAGGGTTCAATTCCCGACGCGGCAGGGTTGTGGACCAGGGCCAGCGGACTCGATAATTCTCGTCTCGGTGCCTACTCTAACCAGGGATCACACTCGGCAACTCTGGGCATTAGCTTGCCTCATCTCCACAACGGCCCCCCACATTTGCCGGGGATGCCTGGTTTCACCTTGGAGATACCCAGGAGGGATCATCTTACAGGGATAGCCAGGACGGGTTCCCCAGCGGTCTACAGCGCCACGATGCCTCAGGGCAGCAGTGCGCTTTACAAGACGCATACATTTATAGTGGACACAAGCCCTCAGTCCCACCCAAGCGGAAGTTTCATCAGACTGGGACCAGACCGTCCTTATTTTCTCCACTTTGATCACCAAATGCACCAACAGAGTCGCCCCACTTAAACCAGCAAAAACCAATAATGCTTCAAAACAAGCCACCTGGTATACCCCAGAGCTTAGAATCACCAAGTGAAACAGCTACCAACTCAAGAAATGCTGGGGTGCCACAAGGAACCCCTCCGACAGAACCGCTCACAAAGTTGCCCTCAACAACATCCACAGGAGCATCAATGAAGCCATGAAAGCAGCCATCATAGCACGCATAGACACTGTGGCAAACTACATGAAGGAACTCTTCGAAATAGTCAAGAAATTCTCCAGCCTGGAAGCCATAGTGAACACAATCTATCCCTCCCAAGAACTCTACGACTCCCTCTCGAACTACTTCCACAGCAAGATTGCCGCCACTACAACAATTTTGACCCTCAACCCACCTCCCTCACCCTCAATAACCTCAACCACCCAGCGCACACCAGTCAAATAATCACTGCCTGGTCTCTGCTCACAATTCAGACCACCACAGTCCTCATGTCTTCAATACATTCAGGGGCACACACCGAGCCCTGCCCCCAACATTTGTGCAACCTAGTAGCCAACCCTATCAGCATGTTACCTACCAACATCATCAACGCCTCCACCTCCACAGCAGCCTTCCTGGTCGAATTGCATCACGCAGAGGTTAGATCCTCCTAAAGAAACCCTCCGCTGACCCAAGTGATCTAAAAAAATTACCACCTCATCTTCCTGCTACCCTATCCTGCCACGTCACTTGAGAAAGCAATCCACCTTCAGCTCACCGAATACCTGGAACAAAATCACCTTCTCGACATCTCTCAATCAGGATTCCTTGCCAACTGTTAGAAATGGGGGTCTCTAGTTGGCAAAGGCTGGCACCAATGTCCAAATAGGGACCCTTCTTCCTAAGTCAGGGCAAGTGGGCTACCCCCTTTGACAACACCTGCTTAACCCTGTGGTAACGTAGCACGAGCAGTTAGGCCTATCACAGAGGCAGTGTGTGAAGCATTTATGACCATGAACAATTAGGCAGTAACGACACCACAAGAGGACACAACTCACGTAGGTATAGAAAAATAATATCTCTATCTAAGGTTTAACTCAAGACTCTCAAAGCGTTTTAACAAGCTACAATGCACGTAAACCAGTAGGGACTCAAAAAGGCAATAACTTATTCACCAGACCGTGACACTGACTGAGTTCAAGGTCAGGGCCTACGCGACCCGTTGCGCACCAGATACCTGCCATGGAAAGGGGACACAGCACGCAGCTTCTCAAAGAAGAGACGGTTACAGGCGGACTCCCAGCAACCACAAGTCTTCGCTGCAGGGTTTCGCAGCGTGCACCCATAATGATTCGGGCACTCTGGGACAGGCGGGCTCTCAGCGGCAACAGCACGCAGCTGCGCAAGCCCGGGCTGGTGGTGGCAATATCTCTTGTCTTGCAGCTCCGTTGTGGGCTCACAGCGGCAGCAGCTCTCTCTTAGCTGCGGCGGTCCACAAGACGATAGCGACAATTCTCGACAATGATGAACAAGATGCAGGCACACAGCGGCGGCAGCTCTCCCTTAGCTGTGACGGCCCACAGGACAAATCACGATGAGGCAACATTGGCAAAGGTGCGAGCGCTCAGGGGCAGCAACCCTCTCTTAGCTGCGGCGGACCACAGGACAGATCCCAATGATGCAAAGTTGGTAAAGGTGCGGGCACTCAGCGGCAACACCTCTCTCTTAGCTGCGGCGGCTCACAGGATGAATCACGATGATGCAAAGTTGGCAAAGGTGCGGGCACTCAGCAGCAGCTCTCTCTTAGATGCGGCGGCCCACAGGATGAACCACGATGATGCAAAGTTGGCAAAGGTACGGGCACTCAGCGGCAGCAGCTTTCTCTTAGCTGCGGCGGCCCACAGGACGAAGGATGGTCTCGACCAAGCTGACACAATGGTGGGCACTAGGCGGCGACAGCTCTCTCTTAGCTGCAGCGGACCACACAGATTCAGCGAAGGTCCCGAAGGTTAAAATTCCAGTGGGCTCTCAGCGGCGACAGCTCTCTCTTAGCTGCAGCAGCCCACACAGATTCAGTGAAGGTTCCCAGTCCGCGTTCCTCAAAGTAGAACTAGAGGCTCCGGATTGCTCGACGGAGGCCTCACCTGCAAGCAGAATTCCTCGCCTAGGAATTCTGACAGCTGACGGGGTGAAGTCTAATGTCCTTGAGACTTCGGCAGTGGCGTTCTCGATTCAGGCCCTCGGGTAGTTTCTTTGGCAAGCTTGGTGAAAGTTTCCAGTTCTAGTCTTACCCGTTCCAACCGTATGAACCTGTTCAGTGGTACAGCTAGTGCAGTGCAGTGAGTGCCATCACTGCTGGCACTCACAAGTCCTGATTGTGTTTGGCGAAGTGGGGCTGCTCGCAGTACACGTGGCAGCACCCAGCAGGTGGGGTCTCTCTCCCTCGAGCATTGCTGCTGGCTTGTACCGGCAATCGGAGCTGGACCCACTCTGCGAAGATGAGGTAAGACACTCTCACGGATGTATGACGTTACAACGCATGCTGTTACAACGCATGCTGTTACAACGAAAGTTTTACAACGCAAGTGCATTGACAACGCAGGACATTACAACGCAAGTCTTTACATCGACTTGCACTAGATGGCGTGCTAACATTAAAAAAGTGTAATTTACTATTCCAACTCCAGTCCACGTAACAGTAGGGAAGGAGTTGGGATAGTAAACTACACTATTTTTAATGTTAGCACGCCATCTAGTGCAAGTCGATGTAAAGACTTGCGTTGTAATGTCCTGCATTGTCAATGCACTCGCGTTGTAACAGTTTCGTTGTAATGGTAGTGCGTTGTAAAAGTTGCGTTGTAAAGGTTGTTCCCCCACTCTCACAGGGAGGAAGGGTAAATTCAATCCACCTGCTTCGCACTGGAGCTGAGGGAGGGTGTGATGTCTCTGGTGGCGTCTATCGTGGTTCTCAGGGAAATCAGTCAGGTACAGGTCTTGGTGTGCTGACTTGACCTGTTGGTCACTGCTGCAATCTTCTGTCTTGGTAATGCCCCAAACTTGTGGCAATGTTGATACTGGCAGCCCTTTCTGGCATATGTGGGGTAGCTGTGGTACTACCATGCAAGGCCAAGATTCCTCCAGTGCACTTGCCCTTACCACGGCGGCCCCTCCTGGCATACAGTGTTGCTGATAAAGGTGGGACGTAAGTCTCAATGCTCTGACAAGTGGTTCAACGGTGTCCCCCTATGACACACAGGGTTATCACAATGAGGTTGTGTGGAACTGGCCCTTACTGCATGACAGTCACTACATGGCTCAGGTCATCGCACCTCTCTTCTTGTAAATGGGGGGTTGCTAGTTCACTCTTTTTCCCTCCAGCGCTCACCTCTTCCTCACTGGTCTTGGCAAGCAGGCAGGCGCGGGTGCTCCAGAGCAGGTGATTTTGGTTATTCCTGGGTAATGTCCCCTCTCCCAGCAGGGAGATTAGCAGGCCTTTGCCCCCAGTCCTGGTCACATGCAGAAGTTTTGCAAAGCTTTCCCTTCTCGCACATCCCGTCTGCCTTCTTGGCAGATGACACATTTTGGGGTCTCAACCTCCCCTTCTTATAGACCATTTTTAGAAACCAAATATGATTAAAGTGCTGAGTCTTTGTAGTTTTATGTTGGGGTTCTGCTTCTTTTGAAGTGCACATGTTTCCTTTTCTTCTTCCCTCTTAAAAGGCCGTCTGTCACAGCAGTAAAGACTCCAAAGTTGATAGGCCCACAATACAGTTCATGGGAGTGACCTGTGTCAGTCACAGTAACATGTGCATTAAAAGGTTAATCCTGGGCTCCCAGTCATATTGTTCATGATTCCTTTTTCAGCACTATCTCCTTCCTGATATATATCCAGGTCCCTTCCTTGTGATCTATTACTGAATCAAAGAGCATCCTTTTGAAGTGTAAAGGGGGAGCCACTTCCTTCCTTCCTCCAACCTGTGTTCAACCCAGCTCACATGAATGCAGCAATACACTAATCTGTTTGGGGGTATTCCTCTACTCCTCATGGCTTCATCAGGCAGGCCTGGGATTCCCAAAGCGGAACCCTGGGCCCTTCATGTAATGTACCATTGCAGACACACATGCCCCCAGTTTACATTCCCAGCACACATTGTCCAGCACTTTTTGCCATTACAGACACTCGTACATTCAGCACACACATTCAATCTGCACACACTGTTTAATACTGAAGTTTTTCTGTATTGTACCAAGGAGTGCATTTTTTCAAACACACACACTGGCAGCACACACACTCACCATGTGCATGCTGCACAACACTCATATACACCCAGCACATGCTTCCATTGTGCAAGCTCTGCACAACACTACATCTTTCATGTTATGTATTTCCCGCAGGCATACTTACACTGAGTACATGCACTAACCACACATATACTGCACAGTACTGCTCTCTCTCTGTACTGTACCCTTCCCAGGCACACATACATCCAGTGCAGAGTCACTACTCCTGTGCTGCGCAGCACTCAACATCTACCCAAAGGTGAGCCAAGCATAGTGCAGAGGAACATTTAAAAATGTGAGTGAGCCTGTAGGCCTCACTCCGGTGACACAGGGTAAAAAAGAGGCCCTGTTCGCTACTACTGGTCACTGCACTGTATGCTGTTACCATCGTGACTCTTCTACTTGACTCTTGGTGAAGGCAGTAGCCTTCCACCACAATAAAGGTAGCCCTTTGACCGCCCCTCCTGGTGCACCAAGACCTTAATCCATAAGACCGCAATATGTCATGGAACACATGCATGACCCGTGTTTGCCTATGACAAAAAATCAGGATTAGGGATCCAGACAACAGTTCAGTTGGGCACTAAGAGCAGGGGTGCACTTTTCTTACAATGCAGAGGACTTTCATCTAACCAATCTTGGATGTGATTTAGCAGGCCAGAACCATACATTTTAGTCAAATAGATCAGTAATTTGACAAGGTTTTTTCATCTGCCTTTTTTATGCATGGGAATATTTGTTACACTCCATCTAGGAAAGATATTGGATCATGATATAGTGTTAAAGACCCTGGAAAAAACAGGGACCCATATCTGTGATTAACTCCAGTAAAAGCATACTGATACCTTGTCTGGGCCAAGAGCCTTATTTAGTTTTTGACACGCTATGGCTTATTCCATCTCTGGTACCATGAAGGCTAGTTCTGAGTTTTCATCGGGAGCTTGGCTTGCACGTCATTTAAGGGTTGTCAGGGGTCACAGCTGCGACCCCTAACTTGCCTTTTGCGACCCTGAGCATTGAGCTGAGACCCCTGACCTCAGAGAAAAATAATAAGCTTGCAAAACAAATATTTATTGTTGCAAGGAGATTGGACACAAAGTGTCTCTGTGCCTCTTGCTGTCCCTGAGCAAGTAAAAGAGCAAGAAAGATAGGAGTGAGTAGGGGCAGAGAGAGAGGGGGTGGATGGGAAAGGCTTACCAGAAATTAGAGATTAACAAGCATTTGCAATGCAATAGGTCTCACATTTATAAGAGTTTGAGCTATTTCCTTTTATTTATGTTTTGGTTTTAAAACAAATAAAAGGCATTGTCATTTACAATGTCAGTAGCATAAACTTGCATAAAAGCAGTGTGTGGAGTGCAGCAGTGTGCGGCGTGCAGCAGTGTGCGGCGTGCAGCAGTGTGAGGCGTGCAGCAGTGTGAGGCGTGCAGCAGTGTGCGGCGTGCAGCAGTGTGCGGCGTGCAGCAGTGTTTCGTGTAGCAGTGTGAGGCATGCAGCACTGTGACGTGCAGCGGCGTGCAGCAGTGTGCTGCGTGCAGCAGTGTGTGGTGTGCAGCAGTGTTTCGTGCAGCAGTGTGAGGCATGCAGCACTGTGGCGTGCAGCGGCGTGCAGCAGTGTGCAGCGTGCAGCAGTGTGGTGCAGCATGCAGCAGTGAGTAATGCAGCAGTGTGCAGCAGTGTGTGGCATGCAGCAGTGTGCCGGTTGCATCAGTGTGTGCCGTGCAGCAGTGTGTGGCGTGCAGCAATGTTTCGTGTAGCAGTGTGTGGCGTGCAGCAGTGTGTGGCGTGCGGCAGTGTGCGGCGTGCAGCGTGCAGCAGTGTGCGGCGTGCAGCAGTGTGTGGCAGTGTGTGGCGTGCAGCAGTGTGAGGCGTGCAGCAGGGTGTGGCGTGCAGCGGCATGCAGCAGTGTATGGCGTGCAGCAGTGTGAGGCGTGCAGCAGTGTGAGGCGTGCAGCAGTGTGTGGCGTGCAGCAGTGTGAGGCATGCAGCAGAGACACGTGTAGGGTGAGGAGAGACACGTGTAGAGGGTGAGGAGAGACACGTGTGGAGGGTGAGGAGAGACACATGTGGAGCGTGAGGAGGAGACACCTGTGGAGGGTGAGGAGGAGACACATGTGGAGGGTGAGGAGGAGACACATGTGGAGTGTGAGGCGGAGGGTGAGGAGACACGTGTGGAGGGTGAGGAGAGACACGTGTGAAGGGTGAGGAGAGACACATGTGGAGGGTGAGGAGAGACGTGGAGGGTGAGGCGAGACACGTGTGGAGGGTGAGAAGAGACACGTGTGGAGGGTGAGGAGAGACACGTGTGGAGGGTGAGGAGAGACATGTGTGGAGGGTGAGGAGAGACACGTGAAGGGTGAGGAGAGACACGTGGAGGGTGAGGAGAGACATGGAGGGTGAGGAGAGACATGGAGGGTGAGTAGAGACACGTGGAGGGTGAGGAGAGACACATGGAGGGTGAGGAGAGACACGTGGAGGGTGAGGAGAGACACGGAGGGTGAGGAGAGACACGTGTGGAGGGTGAGGAGAGAGACGTGTGGAGGGTGAGGAGAGACGTGTGGAGGGTGAGGAGAGACGTGTGGAGGCTGAGGAGAGACGTTGGAGGGTGAGGAGAGACACGTGGAGGGTGAGCAGAGACACATGTGGAGGGTGAGCAGAGACACGTGTGGAGGGTGAGCAGAGACACGTGTGGAGGGTGAGGAGAGACACGTGTGGAGGGTGAGGAGAGACACGTGTGGAGGGTGAGGAGAGACACGTGTGGAGGGTGAGGAGAGACACATGTGGAGGGTGAGGAGAGACATGTGGAGGGTGAGGAGAGACGTGTGGAGGGTGAGGAGAGACACGTGGAGGGTGAGGAGAGACACATGTGGAGGGTGAGGAGAGACACGTGGAGGGTGAGGAGAGACGTGGAGGGTGAGGAGAGACACGTGGAGGGTGAGGAGGGTGAGGTGGAGGGTGAGGAGAGACACCTGGAGGGTGAGGTGGAGGGTGAGGAGAAACAGAGTTGGAGGGTGAGGAGAGACGGGGGTGGAGGGTGAGGAGAGACGGAGGTGGAGGGTGAGGAGAGACGGAGGTGAAGGGTGAGGAGAGACCGAGGTGGAGAGTGAGGAGAGACTGAGGTGGAGGGTGGGGAGAGACCGATGTGGAGGGTAAGGAGAGACCGAGGTGGAGGGTAAGGAGAGACCGAGGTGGAGGGAAAGGAGAGACCGAGTTGGAAGGGAATCAGAAGTGGAGGAGAGAGAGAGGTGGAGGGTGAGGAGAGACAGTGGTGGAGTGGGGGGGAGGGGAGGATATCACTTTTACTTCCTCTCCTAGTGTAAGGTAACGCCCCCACCCCACAGGCCCTGCCGGGGCCGAGAGCAGATCACTGTACGCATCAGCCGTCACCCAAGACCGCTCCGTACTTGTTGGTAAATAGAGGTTCACCATCTGTTGATAATGGGATTCACTTGGGGGGCTGACTTACCTCCTCCACCCCCAGGGCCAACACTGAGAAGGCATCAGAGACCTGGTGCTGCCTATGCTGCAGTACTGCGAGAGAGAGGGATGGGGGGGCGGGCAGAGGAAGAGGAGTGGGGTTAGAGAAGGGACAGGTGGGGAGAGTAAGAGGAGAGAAGGGACAGAGACAGAAAAGGAGCAAAAAAAGAATTAGAGAGAGTAAAGAGGAGAGTTGGGGAAAATTAAAACATTACGAGAGAACATGTAGCAAAGAGGTGGAGAGAGAAGATGGGAGAGAGTAAGGACGCAGCCAAGAGATAGGGCAGAGACAAAAAGAATCGAAACAATACAAAAGTATTTTCCAAACTCGTAAATAACCACGGGCCAAACAACTGATCTGCAATGAAGCATCCGAATCCGGTATATCATGACTTTAACCATGAAATAAAAAAATAAATTTAAAAAAACATTAAAAAACACCAAAAAACACATATACACCATGTTGATCCTTTTCCATGCAACGTATTCTAAAACGCCATTCTCATTCATACATTCACAGCAAACCTGTTCACAAGAGTGACAGAAAATGTGGTATTAGTGTTACATTTTTGTTTACATCCATACTCGCTCACTTATGCAATTAAAGGATTCATGACCACATGGTTAAACAAAACGTACTGATTGGCCTTGCCGTGAAGGAGAAACACGTGTTGACACACACTCCCGATCTGTGAAACGTTAACCCCACTTTCTCGAAATTGAAACCAGTGCATGTGTCCGACGAACTTCCTGCCGCTTATCTGAATGCACCAGTGGCAGAAGATAGTCACCATCTTGCAACAACACAATTAAAGGGAGGCATGTCTGTCTCTCCCCACCGCCACATGTCTCTGAGTCTTACTGTCTCATGCGAGATCTCCCTCTAGGAGACAGCTGACACCGACTCTTCCCCTGAGACAGTACGGGAGATGCGTGTGTGTGTGCATAGTGTGTGTGTCTATATGTATATATCTGTGTGTGTATGCATGTGTGTGTGTGTTTGTATGTGTATATGTTTGTGTATGCATGTGTGTGTTGGTGTGCAAGTATGGGTGTGTCATTGTGTTCATTTGTCTTCATGGATGTGTACACATATGTTTGTGTGTATACCTATGTCTGTGTATGCATGTTGTGTGTATGTATATGTGTTTGAGTATGTTGGTGTGCGTGCTTGTTTATATGTGTATGTGGGGTTGGTGTGCATATATATGCATATGTTTATGCATGTCTGTGTGTGTTTGTATATGTTCATATGTGTGTGTAAATGCATGTGTGTGTTTGTATGTGTGCATAGTTGTGTATGCATGTGATCAGAGGGAAGAGTGCACTTGAGGGCAAAGAGGAAAACATACAGGGAAGAGTATGTGAGGGCAGAGAGAAAAATACAGAGGGAAAAGCACGTGAGGGCAGAGAGAAAAATACAGAGGGAAGAGTCCATGTGAGGGAGGAGAGAAAAATAGAGAGGGAAGAGCTCATGTGAGAGCAAAGCGAAAAATACAGAGGGTAGGGCGCATGTTAGACCGGAGATAAAAACATAGAGGGAAGAGAGCATGTGAGAGCAGAGAGGAGAACACATGCGAGGGCAGAGAAAAAAATACAGAGCGAAGAGCACATGTGAGAGCATAGAGAAAAAATGCAGAGGGAAGAGTACATGTGAGGGAAGAGAGACAAATACAGAGGGAATAGCATGTGTGAGGAAAGAGAGAAAAATGGAGAGAGAAAAGCACATGTGAGGGCAGAGTGAAAATACAGAGGGAATAGCACATGTGAGACCAGAGAGAAAAACATAGAGGGAAGAGCATATGTGAGGACAAAGAGAACAAGTACAGGCTATGCCAAGCGGAAGTGATCGTGTTTGCGATCAAACATCAAAGCGGCGAAAGTGAAAGTAATCGAGCAGAGCATCAAAGGGCTGGGTGAGAAGGGAGGGGGGAATGCAAGGGTCAAAGCGGCTAAAGTGAAAGTAATCGAGCAGAGCATCAAAGGGCTGGGTGAGAAGGGAGGGGGGAATGCAAGGAGCAGAGGAGCAGCTGTGCACGTGCACGCCATCGTGCACTCAAGCCCTAGGCCTAAAGTGAAAGTAATCGAGCAGAGCATCAAAGGGCTGGGTGAGAAGGGAGGGGGGAATGCAAGGAGCAGAGGAGCAGCTGTGCACGTGCACGCCATCGTGCACTCAAGCCCTAGGCCAGCAAAACCATGTGGGTAGCACTTTTGAAAGCCCGCTTACAAAATGTCTCAAAGAGACAGCTTTCGCTGTCTCAGCGAGACCTAAAAAACAAAAAGATCGGGGTTGTATACTACAAAGGGACATGAGAGATAAAGAGAAAAAAGCAGGGGTGTGTTAAAGAGATAGAAAGGGTAAAAAGACATCAGAGAGAGGCAACAGTTGTGAGAGAGATACAGAATGGTGTAAAAGAGAGTGAGGCAGGTGAGAACGATAGGTGACAGAGAGACAGCTGCGAGTCAGACAGAGGGAAAGCCCGGTGAGAAGGGATGACAGTATGAGAGATGTGAGATTGATAGAGACAGATGAGAAAGAAGTAAGAGAGACATACTGCTGCTGATAGACAACTGAGAAGCTGATGGAGGTAGGTGAAGCTTGCAAGAAAATTTCAGCTAATAATTGAACAGGTAAGAGGCAGCTGAAATAGAGTGGGGAGATAAGTGAGGGATATGAGAAACTACTGTTCAGAGAGAAAGAGATACAAAGAGATAACAAAGTGTATGATGAGAGAAACAGCTCAGAGAGAAACTGTGAGAGACAGATGCGATAAACAGACATCTTACAAAGAGACAACTGTGGAGGTGGACAGGTGAGGAGGTGACAGCTGAAAATAGAAAGACAACTGAGTGCGTGGTGATAAAATGACATACGTGAATAGGACACAGAGTGGTTACACAGGTTAGAGAGATAGAGGTAGATTTAAAAACAACAGCTGTGTGAGTAGTTGGGGGAGGAGAAAAGGTGCGAGATCTGGAGATGATATGGAAACATAGATGAGAAACTGACAGACAAGGGAGTAAGAGAGTTGGGGGACACGTGAAAGAAAGGAGAAAAAGAGATAGAACAAACGAAAAGTCAAGTGATAGAGTGAAATACATATCATGTGAGATATTAAAAGGAGATTAATGAGGAAGACTAAGATTCCATGTAGAAAGAAAGGTAATAGGTAAGACAGAGACAGCAACAGCTGAGAAAGTGATGTAAGTGAGAGGTACTAAAAAAGGCAGACATTTGAGCAACAGACAGCTCCAGGAAAGTTGACAGTGGGTCCAAGGTCATTTGACATCACTTCCTGTGATCATATTGGGGTAAAAGTACATGTGATGTCACTTCCGCTATCTCTGGCATTTTTATGAATCAATGTCCATGGAGCTTGGTAATACCTATGATGTGTTTTATTTGGTGAGTCACTTGCACTTGAAGAATACAAGTTCTTGAAGTGGACAAGTCATTCATGCGTTGCAATGCAAACCTCTATGTAGCTTTGTTGTCCAATATAGTCCCATGTCACGGCTTCCCCAAACATTTTCGTATCTTTTAGCTGTGCGGTCCACATTAAGTCATCCCAAATTTTGGACTGTACGTTCTTCTTCAGTAGAATTTTTTATCTAGTCTCACCTAAGACTTTGTAACAGTATTTCACTAGTCACAAAAGAATAGCTTTTGTAGAACCTGCACCACCAATTCCCATTTCTTTAGCCAACATGCACCATCGCACCAGTCATACTGGTCATTTGTTATACAGACCCTTGCAGTTTGGGCATTGTAAACACCTCTTATGTATTTATGCAGGCAAAGCTCAAATCAAAGCCCTACAGATAAAATAGCCCTGCCTAAAGTGCACAATTTAAAAGTCATGACAGACAGACAGATGGATGGATGGACGGACAGATAGACAGATCAATCTTGTATACATGATTTTCTTCCTTCCACTTTTTAGTAACAGTAATGAGATCAATGTTAAAAACAGTTGTATGAAATTCTCAAAATTACTATTTGCTTTGTAAGAGGGTATTTATCTTGCATAACTATTGACCTCGGAGAGTTGGAGGAAGAACAGCACATTTTGCACAGCCCCTGGGCATTCAGGACCTGCACAGCGCACTTTGTACCCGGTCCCTTGCGGATCCCTCATTACCGGCAGCGAGGTCCCGCAGCGCGGGAGACCTCGGAGAGTTGGAGGAAGAACAGCACATTTTGCACAGCCCCTGGACATTTAGGACCTGCACAGCGCACTTTGTACCCGGTCCATTGTGGAGCCCTCATTACCGGCGGCGAGGTCCCGCAGCGCGGGAGACCTCGGAGAGTTGGAGGAAGAACAGCACATTTTGCACAGCCCCTGGGCATTCAGGACCTGCACAGCGCACTTTGTACCCGGTCCCTTGCGGATCCCTCATTACCGGCAGCGAGGTCCCGCAGCGCGGGAGACCTCGGAGAGTTGGAGGAAGAACAGCACATTTTGCACAGCCCCTGGACATTCAGGACCTGCACAGCGCACTTTGTACCCGGTCCCTTGCGGAGCCCTCATTACCGGCGGCGAGGTCCCACAGCGCGGGAGACCTCGGAGAGTTGGAGGAAGAACAGCACATTTTGCACAGCCCCTGGGCATTCAGGACCTGCACAGCACACTTTGTACCAGGTCCCTTGCGGAGCCCTCATTACCGGCGGCGAGGTTCCGCAGCGCGGGAGACCTCGGAGAGTTGGAGGAAGAACAGCACATTTTGCACAGCCCCTGGGCATTCAGGACCTGCACAGCGCACTTTGTACCCGGTCCCTTGCGGAGCCCTCATTACCGGCAGCGAGGTCCCGCAGCGCGGGAGACCTCGGAGAGTTGGAGGAAGAACAGCACATTTTGCACAGCCCCTGGGCATTCAGGACCTGCACAGCGCACTTTGTACCCGGTCCTTTGCAGAGCCCTCATTACCGGCGGCGAGGTCCCGCAGCGCGGGAGACCTCGGAGAGTTGGAGGAAGAACATTATATTTTGCACAGCCCCTGGGCATTCAGGACCTGCACAGCGCACTTTGTACCCGGTCCCTTGCGGAGCCCTCATTACCGGCGGCGAGGTCCCGCAGCGCGGGAGACCTTGGAGAGTTGGAGGAAGAACAGCACATTTTGCACAGCCCCTGGGCATTCAGGACCTGCACAGCGTACTTTGTACACGGTCCCTTGCGGAGCCCTCATTACCGGCGGCGAGGTCCCACAGCGCGGGAGACCTCAGAGAGTTGGAGGAAGAACAGCACATTTTGCACAGCCCCTGGGCATTCAGGACCTGCACAGCGCACTTTGTACCCGGTCCCTTGCGGAGCCCTCATTACCGGCGGCGAGGTCCCGCAGCGCGGGAGACCTCGGAGAGTTGGAGGAAGAACAGCACATTTTGCACAGCCCCTGGGCATTCAGGACCTGCACAGCGCACTTTGTACCCGGTCCCTTGAGGAGCCCTCATTACCAGTGGCGAGGTCCCGCAGCGCGGGACGCGTGCAGGCTCGGCCCGGGCGAAGACCAGGCCTAGACGGGCCCGTCTTAGCCCGTCATAGCCAGGAGTAGGCTGGGCTGGGCCGCAGACTTTGGTTCTCCGTCCATCGCTAAACCAATTGTGACAGATAAGTGCCCGTTGCCCTTTAGGTTATTACTTGTTTGACTGCGTGTATGCTTGAGGTTTCTCCTTTGATGTGGTCTTGAGGCGCACGTTCAATCGATTGTGGTCAGTGACTTACGTATTTTATTATTTACCCAATTATCTTCAAACACACCCGGTTTGGTACCGCTATCTATCCAACCGTGACTTCTTACTGGTATCCTCTTCCTGCATTGTCTAATTTACTGCCCCTCTTGCTTTTCTCCCTTTATTCTGCTATAATGGGGAAAAGAAAAGCCATAAGTTCACAGCTTAAGAAGCAGACGAAAGCTGGGGAGGGACCATGTGTTTCTATTCTAAATTATCTAACGGGTGCTATGGGAGCCTTGGAGGAGCAAATTGTGTCTGTCGAAGAAGCAATCTCATGCAATAGCACGGTTGCCACAACTTCCTCTGGGGATCAATCAACAATAAGCAATTAATAGATGACCCCATTGCCGTTAGTAACGGGTGTGTTTTAGATATCTCAGATCATATCTCTTTCACTGATCAGGATGCTGAGTTTCAGCCACCCACTAAACGACCCAAAAATCCGATTTCTTCTTCAAAGGTAACGGTAGAACCAACATTTAGGGCCAAAGTTACCTTGCAGAAATCTGGTAACAAGGGAACTCATAAACCCCCCCACAAATCGAAAAAAGTGAGCCGTGGTGTGGTGTTGATGATGGTAATCGATATAATGCCATACTACCTGTAAACCCAGTTCATGCATCACCTGTCTCTTTCTTGGACCTACCACCTGCTTCTACGCCATATACAGTTATATTAACTAATGTCCCAAAACTGAGAGGTGATTTGCACGAACCATGGCAGGTGTTAAGAAACAAGTCTTTAGCTTGGTTGGGATCTAGGGTGGGCGAAACTGATAGGTTGTTTACGGAGTTTAAAATGGTAAGAAGAGTGAGCTGGGTGGGAAGAGACACCAAAGTTTTTCCTGGTGATTGCGTGGTCTTGAATTTCAAGACACCGCAATTTGTTCGCTGGATACTGGGTAGCATGGATTATCACTCATTGGCCCCAGGCAACATTGGTGTGGTTCCTTTGGGCTTTTTTTATAAACCTAGTGCCCCGGAATCAAGAACCTTAACTACAGATTATGGCTTTAAATACTCCATACAAACATATAATCGTTTCAAGCACCTACCTTCCTTAGAAGAGGTAGATTGACGCAGCAGACTGGTCAAGTCAGGGGGCAATCTGGTTGAAGATTCTGGGGGTGGGCCATTTACTGTGATTTATGAATCGTGTACGGCACAACCTGTAGTCAATTTCATGCGATCCAGTGCTCTTAATGCGACCAGGGTGAAGAGATGCTGTAGTTCTGACCCTATGACCCCCAAAATCCTTTCTAAGGATAATAATACGATCACCATTGATCCCCAAATCCCCTTGTATTCACTGTCACCGTTAATAACTCTGGGTGCTGGGTGTGGGGAGAACAAGTCAAGATTAGGCTCCGAGGGACTTCAAATTGCATACTGGAACGTTGCAGGACTAAAATCGAAGATGCTTAATGATATATGGTTGGATTTTATAGGGAATTTTGACATCATTTGTCTACAAGAAACCTGGTTAGTAGAGATTGCCCATCTGGCAGGGTATAGAACTTTCTTTACTCCAGCAGTTCCGTCTCCCAGTGGTAGAGCAAAGGGAGGCCTTTGTACTTACATCTCAAATCTTGTGAACTACGATAAATGTAATTTTTGTGATGAATTGTACTATCAAGTCATTGGCTTAACTTGTGATCCACATGTGAAGGTGATTATTGTCCATTTCTATAACAATGTTCCACAGCATCTCTTTTCAAGTACTTTGAAAACTTTATTAGATAGATTAGAGAGGATCCAGGATTCAACGGACAAGGACGTAGTTATCTTGTGTGGGGGGGGGGGGTTAATTGTTCTTTATGTGAACACATAGGTAAAGGGATATGTGGTCTAACGTATGACTTTAATGATGAAGATTGCCTCCCGCACTTTGCGCATACGGTTCAAGGGGATCTACTTAATGATATTTTACTAACATATGATTTGGGTTTTTGTAATATGTTAACAACCCCCACGATAGATTTCTCTCCAACTTTTAATGGTCATGGTGCTTCGTCCATAATAGATTTCATTTTGATGTTCAACAGGCACTCTTCTAGAGTCAACAAGTTTCATACACATGACCTAGCTCTTAGTGATCACTTCCCACAAAGTATAAATCTGACGATGCAATGCCAAACTGCTAAAATGAGGGGCAGAAAAATTAATGATATTAACAACATTAAACTCAGCAGGCAGAACGGCTATGCATTAAGATGGGAACGCGTGAACCATGAAGAACTCTTGAGCAAAATAGTTAGAGATTGCTATAGCAACATTATGTATTGCTTAAATGAAGAGGGCGATCGCAGTGACATTGTGAAGAACTTTTCAATTATTGCTGCAACTATTAAGTCGGCCCTCTTTGTTGAAACCAATAAAAGCAAATCCACGAAGCTTGGATGGTTTGACCATTCGTGCACTCAAGCTCATTCAAAGTTGAAGCATGTGCTCCATGCTGAAATCAAAAATTCACTTAACATCAGCAATGCCAGAAGGGAGTACAAAATTGCCCTGAAAAACAGGAAATATGAGTTAAAAAAGTTAATGTGGTTAGCACTACAGGAAGCAGCCTTGTCGAAAGACTCGGCAGCCTTTTGGAAGGCTGTTAATGCTCCCTTCTTAATTAATTCAGATAGAGCTAATATAGAGATTGCAATTTCTGAACATGACTGGATTAGTCATTACACACATCTCTATGACTGCCCCATCGTCGCTTCGGACCTCTCAGGGCCACCAGTAATTGAGCCATTGCCCCAGGGACTAGAAACTCAAAAGCATTTGGTCTTCGAGCTTCAGGAAGTAAATGAGGCCATAATGCCTAGTCAATGGGGCAAGGCACCAGGCCCGGATGGTATCCCTGCCGATTTCTTTAAATCTAATCTTGAACTATGGGGACCACTTTTAACTTCACTTTTTAACGCATCTTCAGAGTACAGTCTTTCTCCAACCTGGCTAGTCTCTATTTTAGTTCCCATTTTTAAGAAAGGAGACAGAGCTAACCCGGCTTGCTATCGTCCCATCTCCTTGTTAGATTCCTCTATGAAAATTGCAGGTGGAGTTATTTTAAACAAATTACAAGATTGGGCTGAGGACCTGGGAATATTATGTGATATCCAATATGGTTTTCGCAAGGGAATGGGGACTGTGGACCAGAGTATCAATCTAAACCTTTTAATGAATAAATACACGGTGGCAAAAAGGAGTAACTTATATCTAACATTTGTTGACTTATCATCAGCCTTCGATTGCGTTGTACACGCAAAGCTATGGGAAATTTTAGATGAGCTTGGTGTGGACACTGTTTTAGTTGCTTTTCTTAGACAGCTTTATGCAGGGTCTAAGGCTAGGGTAAGATATGGGGTGGAGGGCCAATGTACAGCTGATTTTAAGATAGGTAAAGGAGTGAGATAGGGTTGTGTTCTCGCTCCCTTCCTTTTTAACCTATATATTAATGGCGTAGAAAAATATTTAATTCAAAATTGTAACAACCTACCCCAAATAGATTCAAGAACCATTACAGCACTATTATATGCTGATGATGCCGTGTTAATGGCTCGTACCCCACTTGCCCTGCAACAAGCAATTTCTTCATTTGAGAAATTTATGTCCAACTTGGGGCTTACTATCAATGTCTCTAAAACTTTCGCTATGACAAGTGGCAGTAGTAACAGCAGGGGTTTAAAGACTATGTTTGTTTATGATAAGCCTATAGAACACACCAAATCGTTTGCTTATCTGGGCATTTTATTTGATAATAAATTAAGTTGGCAACAAACCGTAAAAGCCAGGAGGGCCATGTTTGCCAGAACCGTGACTGCCCTTCATAATTTTAGCAAGAAACTGGGTAGGAGGCCCCCGTCTGAGTTGCTAAAAATTTACAACGCAAAATGTGTCTCTGTTGCCACTTATGGCGCAGGTGTTTGGGGGATCGTTGATGTTACCTCCCTGCAGACGGTGGAAAATAAATTTTTACGGTTCTTACTGGCAGTCCCAGATTCCACTTCAACTTACATATGTCATGCAGAGCTGGGAATTGGTTATTTAGAAGACACTATTAAAATACAACCATTACTTGAATGGCATAGGATTTGGACCTCGGAAAATCTGGCCTTGAATTGTACTATTATTATAGATCTTTTAAAATTGGAAGGAGCGTCAAGGATTAGATGGCTAACCTACATTAAATCATTTTTCTGTAAGCTGGACCACTGTGAATTTTATGATGACCCTACCTCCTTGTCCCTGATTGCGAGAAAGGACTTGAAAAAACTGTGCTTGGACTATTTAAATGATTGTAGACTGGCTACGGAACTGAAGAAGATTTCTGTTCAGGCACACCAGTTGATTTCCATTCATTTTTCAATCCAACCGTATATAACAACTGTTGTTGGAGATTTTGACAGGTTTTTGTTAGTCCGTTTCCGCTTGGGAATTATTCATAGGTTATTAAGTTTCCCTGCTTGTAACGATTGGTCTAAATCTCTTTGTAACTGTCCATCTGATGATATATCAACCCAATCCACATTACATGTTGTCTTTCTATGTAAATTCTATACCATTCCCAGAAAAAGATGGATTCTGCCAGTTTTTAAATCCTTTGGTTTTAGGCAGTGCCGACCTGCACTTTTAGCCCTACAAATGTTAGACTCAGCCTATGTCGTAGCTTCTGTTAATGCATTTTTAAAATTTATTTTTAAATCAAGGAATCAATTGTTAATGTAGCTATGTCTATTGTCTTTTTATGCACTGTATATTCTCTGCTTTTATGATTAATGATTTTAATCGAATAAAGCTGTACTGAATTGAATTGAATTGAATTGACTGTACAAGACTATTTCAGAAATTTGAGCCCATTTTGCTTTTAATCAATGGAAACAATACTGATTCGCTTTACTCTCAGGAGTAAACATTCCAAAACAGTAAACTTTCTATTGAAAGGCTATTATTCTGCCATTGACCTCGGTTATCCAGCAATCTTTCATGACCTAAAAAGTCAAAGGGACCAAAGCATCACAGGATAATAGAAAAGCTCATCCCTTGAGGTAATTGGATGTTGTCCTAAACCAATCAGTTAATCAATCAATCAATCAATCAATCAATCATTACTTGTATACCATGGCTTATCACCCATGAGGGTATCCAGGTGCTGTGCTGCAGGTTTCAGTCGAAAAGCCAGGTCTTTGATTTCCTTCGTGAAGTCTGTCTGCAAGGGGGATGTTCGAAGGTGGAGGGGGGCAAGGTGTTTCAGGTCTTGTCGGCGAGGTGGGAGAAGGAGCGGGCATGCAGATTATGTGCAAGGGCGAGGTGGGCGGAGCGGAGGTTCCTGGGTGGTTGGTGGAAGTTCAGGTGTTGGTTCATATATGTAGGTATGTGGTCGTGGAGAGCTATGTAGGCCAGGCCTGGGCTTAGTTCGCGGAGTTTTGCGATGCAGAAATTCTACCATAGCGGTAGCTCACACTCCGCTGCACTACGCGAAGTGGAGTTTTCTGCACTCCGCGGGCTCCGTGGAGTGCTAAAAACTCCATGAGTGGAGTTTACTGACCAGGTCTAATGTAGGCATGAGTCAGTAGCTTGAACTGGCATTTCTTCTGGATACGGGAGCCAGTAGAGGTCCCTCAGGTGCTAGGTGATGTGGGTCCTTTTGGGCATGTTGATCATCAGTCTGGCTGCTGCGTTCTGTATTGTCTGGAGTTTTCTCATGAGTTCGCTGGTCGTGCCTGAATAGAGTGCATTGCTGCAGTCAAGAGGGCTGGCTGATGAGGGCCTGCGTCACTGTTTTTCTGGTGCAGATGGGGAGCCATTTGAAGATTCAGTGGAGAGTGTGGAAGCAGACTGAGGAGACAGCTGTGAACTGTCTTTCATGGAGAGTTCACTGTCCAAGATGATGCAGAGGTTCCAGGTGTGGTCTTTCATTGTGGGGATGGGTCCGCGTTCCAATGGCCACCAGGTGTTGTTCCAGTGAGAAGCATGGCTTCTGAAAATCAGCACTTCGTTTTTGTCCATGTTGAGCTTCGGGCAGTTGTCCTTTATCCAGGTGGTGTTTTTTTCATGCAGTTGTGGAAGTTGGACTTTGTGGTGGTGGGGTCCAGTGACAGCGAGAGGACGAGCTGGGTGTCGGCAGCATAGAAAATGATGTTGATATGGTAGGTTCTGGTGATGTATGCTAGCGGCGTCATGTAGATGTTGAAGAGATTAGGACTGAGAGATGAATCTTGTGGTATGCCGCAGATGGTGTATTCGGGTTGTGAGGTGAAGGAGGGAAGACAGATTCTCTGGGGGATCCCCATGAGGAAAGATCCTATCCATCTAAGGATGTTGTCTTCGATTTCAATCTGGTGTAGTCATTTGATAAGTGTGTGGTGGGAGGCAGTTTTGAAGGCTCCAGAGAGGTTAAGGTAGATCAGGGTGGCAGATTCTTCTCTGTCAAGTAGGAAGCAGATGTCATCTGTCGCATTGATCAGGAGCATCTTGGTGCTGGGGTTGGCTCTGAATCCTGATTGAGAGGGGTCTAGCAGGTTATTTCTCACCAGGTGTTCAGTGAGTTGGAGGTTGGAAACTTTCTCCAGGACTTTGGCAGAAAACGGGAGCAGCAGGACGGGGTGGTAGTACTGGAGATCACTGGGGTCTGGGGAGGGTTTATTAAGGAGGAGTCTGACCTCTGAGTGTTTCCAGGAGTCATGAGAGGTAGCTCTGGTGATGGAGGCATTGAGGATGGTGGTGAGCTGGTGGCTGATCTCATTGCTTCTGAGGTTGAAATGTCAGTGGAGGCATGGGTTGGAGGGTACTCCCGAATGGATGGAGTTCATTAGGACAGTAGTGTTTGGTGTGCTGAGCTGTTTTAATGTAGTAAGTGGGTGGTTGATGGTGGTCTTTATGGTGGTGGGGAGGCTGAGGAGGTCAGTGAGTTGGGTTTTGGAGTTTCTGTATATAGTGGCTATATTGTTGTGGAAGTGGTCTGCTAGAGAGTCAAGGAGTTCCTGTGAGGTGGGGATCGAGTTCTCGGTGGATGATGGGCAGGTGAACTCTCTGACGATGGTTAAGAGTACATAGGTGTGGTTGGTACTGGCCTCAATGTGGTTTGCCAGGATATCCCTTTTTGCGTCTCTTAATTGGTGGTGGTAGGTGTTGGGGGCCGACATGAAGGTGGCTCAGTTGGTGTCACTTCTGTGCCATCTTCTTCCTAGATGTTTGCATCTGCGTTTCAACACGCTGAGTTCTGGCGTGTAGCAGGTGGCTCGTTTGGTAGGTCTGTGCATTTTGGCGGTTAGGTGGGGGCGACTTGGTTGGTGGCACAGGTGATCCAGCTGTTGAAGTTCTCTACTGCTCTTTTCAGGTTGGTGGAGATATCAGGCTTGATGATGCGCAGTGGTGGTTGTGGGGGTGAGGGGTGGTCCAGCCATGGTGAAGTTGACGAAGGAGTGATCAGACTAGGTGAGTTCTGTGGTGTGGCTATATCTGACTTTGTTGCTGGACATGAAGAAGGGGACTAGCATGTGTCCTGCTCTGTGCATTGGATCTGAGACCAGTTTCGCGAGGTTGATGTTGTCCATTCATTCCCAGAGGTCAGTGAAGTTGGGGTCGTGCTGGTGGAAATTGATGTCTCCCAGGAAGACAGTGTTGTCATTCGATGGCAAGCAGGTTGATGAATTCTGTGATGGTGTCACTGATGCTGGTTCGAGGTCTTGGGTGTCTGTATGCGAGGGTGCCTTTGATAGTGGTTTTGTGAGGAGTTGGAAGTTGAGGTTTTCCATGATCAGTGTGGTTGTGTCTTCGGGGTGGTGCAGAAAATTGCTTCCTTGTGTATTATGATGATGTCACCTCTGTGTCTGTTGGTGAGGTTCCAGTGTTTCATCTTGTAATTGGTTGGTGTGCCAGTGACGATGTCAGAGGCCGATGTGGGGGGTGAGTCAAGTCTCTGTGATCAAGGTCACATCAGAGGTGAGGGTGGAGATGGTGTCGCAGCTGGGCATATGTGCTGCGGGCTTAATTATGCAGGTTCTGGGAGAGGCACTGCAGAGGCGGGCTGTGAGCAGCGGTGAAAAATGGGAAGCGGGAAACAGGACACGGGAAACGGCAAGTAGTCCTGGAACCTATGGGCACTGGAAACCTTGGAGGGCTGAACAATGCTGAAGGCTGCACTTAGCTGCAGAACTGGCTGTTTGTTGAGGCTTACTACAGGCAGGTCTAGCCTCGCAGCAGTCAGGCGAGAGAAAGAGGCGACTGACACCAAGGTAGCTGGCGAGAACCTCTTCCACTGTCACTAATCCAATACTCTCTGTTCTTGACAGCCACCCAAGACAACTGCATTTCCCATTCATGATGAGGCACTGCTGGAGGACCTGCTTTGTTCCTCACAGCCACTCAAATCAATAGAGCATTTTAGGTGGTGCCCATGCTCCTCTCGTGGTAACACACAAAATCTATATACATTGTGAGCTAAGCCCCATTGGCTTATGGGTTGCTCCTAGAACCTGAGGGCTAGTTTTCATTAAAGCATTTGATGTAACCACTGGGGCTCCAAACTTTTTATTTTTAGAACAAACTTGTGCACTGATCCCTAGAGATCACATGGGAGCCCCAAAGTGCAAGCAGTCCATGCTGACTTCCTGCTTGCCTGCACTCTACGCTTGGTACTGGTGAGGGAGTTGGGTTCTCTACCACTCCCGTCTTCATTTATATTCCCGCATAGCCTTCTCTGAAGCACAAAAGTGAGGTGGGAGCCAGCGTGTCATTGTACTCCTGTGGTGCGCTCGCTTCACTACGACACTCAACACAGGTTCAAGGGCTTCCTGAGGGAATGGTGACTGTTTTGATGCCCCCAACTCTGACTCCGGGTTTCAGTCCTGAATTTAGCACAACTGTCCTCCTTGTCCCCTAAGGGGACCCAACAGCACAGGGGTTAGTCTTGATTATTATTGTTTTTATCTGGCTGTCATGCAGACTTTAGGGGATCCACTGCAAACAACACAGATACTGCACATGATTGGCTATTCTAATTTTAAATATATATGTCCCCAATAGACCATTTCATTGTGATTTGTTTTGTTTTGCTCCTGATGGTGTACTTCAGCCACCAAGATAGTTCTGATCTAAATTGTAAGGGCTATTTCTGATGCCCTTAATGGATCACTGACACAATATCGTTGCAAGGAATATCATTGTCAAAAATATCGGAATAAAATATTTTTTACCATAATATCGTGGTTCTGTAATTCTAATGGTAACTTTTACTATTCCCACTCCATTTCTCATTTCTGAGCAACAGTAGGCCATGCACTGGATTTCAGAGGGGTGACATTTACTATTCCAACTCCAGTCTGTGCAACAGTATGGAAAAAGTAGGATTTCAGAGGATAGAAATGTACTATTCCCACTCCAGACTGTGCAACAGTTGGGAAAGCGTTATTCCCACTCCAGTTGTGTAACAGAAGGGAATGCATTGGATTTCTTAGGGGGGAAAATTGCTGCTCCTACTCCAGTCTGTGCAATGGTAGGTAAAGCATATGATTCTGGAAAGGTGAAATGTACTATTCCCCTTCCAGTCTGTGCAGCAGTAGGGTAAACGTTGGATTTTGGGGTGGCAGAGGGTATGGGGGTGAAATGTACTATTCCCACTCCAAACAGGCCAACAGTGAGGAAAGTTTTGGACTTTGAAGGGGTTAATTTACTATTCCCACTCCAGTCTGTGCAAAAGTAGGGAAGCCATTGGATTTCACAGGGGTGAAATTGCTATTGCCACTCCAAACAGTGCAACGCTAGGGAAATTGTAAAATTGTAAAGAGATTAATTTTGTTATTAATACTTCAGTCTAAAAAAGAGTAGGGAAAGTACTTCACTTTAAATACATTACATATACAAGTAACACTAAATGAATGCATAAATAAATATCATTTAACATACATATATATATGTATATATATATATATATACATGCATATATATATATATGTAATAGAAAATAAACAAAATAAATCAATTTACATAATTCCTATTCATTAGAATATTTAATTATCAATTAATCAATAATTGTTATTCAATTATTAATTAACTTTCCACTCTATACCCCTGCAAACTTAGCACCCTGCATCCAAAATAAACTTAAATAAGTATTCCATTATTTCCATATTTAAAATCAATTAAATAATCGATTACCACTTAATAGTTAATCGTTAATTCATTGTTATTTAATTAACTTACCAGCCAAGACCCCTATTACCGTAGCAGCCCACAACTAAAATATAATTAAAATATTCAATATTACATCATTTAAATATTTTAAAAGTCAATGAAATAATTAATTAACAAATACTAATTAATTATAAATTAATTATTAAGTATTAGCTAACTTCCCAACCTATACCGCTACAAGCCTAGCATCCCACAACTAAAATTTTAAATCCATATCCCATAATTTCCTATGTTACAAAATAATGTATAAAAAATTAACAATTATTATTAAATTAATATTTAATTACTAATTAACTTTCCACCCTCGAACCCTATAAACTTAGCTGCCCACAACTAAAATATAAATTAAATAAATAAGTATTTAATAAATTACATAATTGAAATCAGTTATATAATTAACATTCAATAAATCATTGTTAATTAATTATTACCTAATTTACTTCCAACCCTATCCCCCTACAAACCCAACCCACTATGTTTCAACAAATTACTATAAAAAGTTACTTAAAAATTCTAATTTCCTTAAAATTACAAGCTATATTTAAAAAATATGACCTTTATATAAACAATAGTAACTATTAATATATCAACTAAAAACATTCAAATAATTAAAAAACAATATTCTTTTACAACGATATTATTGAAAAGGATGTTAAAAATATAAATATTACTAAAAATATTACCTACCTAAAAAACGATTTTCTTGTCAACAATATGTGTGCATCACGATATTTGTGTATCACAATATTTATTTTCAGATATTTCTGCCTCTAGAAAAATTTGAATCTGATATTTTGTCCAAACACTGACTTTCACAGCCATTGGCACTGCTTCTTACTCTACTGCAGGAGCTGTTTTTAGGAGTCTGGAACTAGCGGTGCCATGACTTGCCAGAAAGAGCAGTTTAAAGTCTTCAATGCAGACCACTTTCCCTGCTTATTTATCCCACAGGCGACTGGGGTATGATCACCTAGGGTGCCTGTAACCATAACCAATACATCCAATCGAATCCCCATCCTTCCAGGTATTTAGCAAGACCATCCTTAAGTGTCCTCAAAAAAATGTTGGGAAGCTAGTGCCGCTTGCTCTGGAGACCATTTCTCACAAAATCTACTTATTATACTCTAGATTCGGTCCCCCATTTGTCAGGGTTTAATAATACACTTGTCTTTCTCCTTCCTTCTGCGGCTTTATTTCTTCTCAAATGTTCTTCCCTGTTCAGGGGTTTAACTGTGGAGGTGGAGATCTCTAGAAGTCCCTATCCAATTCAAAGATGCTGTATCTGCTTAATCCTTGACTGTCACTTCCATGGAGCAACTTCTTGGCTATTCAACTCCCCACACACACATTCAGGTAAGAATTTAAAGCAAGGCAGTTTGAAGAACATTGGGACAGATTTGTCTCTCAGAGCCAAGCCTAGAACTAGTTTCTTCCCTACAAACTTCAATCAAATTCCTCTGTGGTGACTGGAGCCAAAGTTCTCTCTCCTCTGCTTTTCTCCGATGTGGACAGGTCCATAAGTGAAGAGCAGTCAACTCAGTTTGCGAGGTAACCTCCTCATTGAGTATCATCACCGGGCCCTTGGTCCGTGGGGCCATGAGTCCCTCTAGAAAACTAGGGTCTAACACTCCCTTCTTTGTCCATCAGGCCACAGGCATCCACCCCCATATTAGCGATTTTAGGAGGACATATGTCTCCCTTCTATAATAATAAAATAAAATAATAATCTGGCATTTGTAAAGCGCGCAGCTACCTACCAACGGAGGTGTCCCAGCTCTGTACTTATACCGCAGAGGAACCCATCCTGGCTTTCCCTGTGAAGTGTCCACTCCTGGGCACCCCCAAGGTGCAGCCAGGCATCCCCTGCACTGTTGGGGCCGTTGTGGAGATTAAGCAAGCTATTGCCCAGAGTTGCAGAGTGGGACCCATGATTAGAATAGGCACCGAGGCGAGAAATATCATGTCCAAGGAAATTAAGCCCAAGACCCGCCGAAGCAGTAATTGAACCCTGGTCTCGGGCCAGACCTCTGCATCAGGGTCTGCTACTCTAACCATTGAGCCACACTTCTCTATATCATCCAGCGCAATACTTTGGGTAGACTCACCCACAGGGAACAATTCAGGAACTCTGGTCCACATGTCCTAGAGTACTACTTGGGCCACGTTCCCAAACCAAGGACTCTTAAGTCCCACTGGGTCAATTAGGAGTGCCTAATCTCAAGCAACTACTCTGCGTCCAAGCAGTCAATCTGGAGACAATCTAGGGCACTTTATAGATCCCTCAGGGCAATGTGTCAAGGCACCGTGCATGTATACATTGTCACCTGTCACCTCATTCAGCTCAGGCACTGACCCCAGCAGCTGAACCCACACCTGGCAAATCAGGACTTCTGAGAGAACTTCAAATTCCTCCGCCTCAAGGCTAGCACTCCCAAAGTGCAACAGGCAGGAGTCTGCCAGAACAGAGTGCTCCACAGCCTTTGCTTTTGACAGTTAGGTGCTACAATCCAGAACAAAAGCGACCCTGATCAGTATATTGAATAGCACCCCAACCTCTAAAGAGGGCATTACCTGACCAAATGGCTGTGGCACTGCAGCTCCACTAACCTTCTACATTGCCTCATTCTCATAGGCCTCTGTTCCATGCCCTTATGGCCAGGCCCCTTAGAAGCTACATGAGAGGTCATTTAGGTAGGCACTGAGCCACATCATAATATGACACTGTGGCAATGCTGACATAGTTCACTTCACAATGGCAGCTGACTACCCTATCCTGAGACTCAGCATCCAGCACCAACCTATCCCAAAAATCTATGCAGTCACTCTCAACCTCTCTTGTTTCCTCACTAAATCTACCACTACTCTAGTAGCATCCCTCACTGGGCCCACACTGACATGATAATCTTGGGACAACTCCTCTCTTCAGCAGTCAACTTTTGAGAACCTAGGAATATGGTACTTTTTCCCATGCTGTCACTCTGGAAAGATTCTGCAAGTCTTTACTCCTTCCCCCCTTCTGATGAAAACCCTTGAGAATGCTTCTGGACCTCCTGTTAATAGTCTGTCTTACTGATACAACTGATTCTTTATTTTTGGCCTATGTCAACAGAGTTACTGCAATACAGTTTCTCCTGTTGCATTGTTGTTGCTTATGGAACAGATTCCATTTGTCACCACATCAGCTCTCCCTAAAACCATGAATCACTCTTTGAACATATACAAGTGCCTTGTTCATGCGTGTATAGTTTGTATGTAGTGTTCGAGTTCCACGGACACCATTGTTTGGGTTCCCTCTAATTGGAATAATTCTAATGCCCTTCCTACTTTCACAGTATTCCAAAATTTGGACTGGTCACATGTCATGAAGTCTAGAAAATAATTAACTGATTCTCTACATAAAATGTAGGGCTTGAAGGAGCTGCCAATACCTCGGTCTGCGTTCTCTTCCTATTAAATCTTTCATCCCGTTTCGGAGCCTTTTACTCTGATATTAACATTTTTAGCCGTAGGTTGTGCATGCAAAACCTGAACCAGGTATTCGTATGCATTCAGACCGGAATCTAGGAATCCTACTCAACCAGCAAGAAATATGTAGAATCTGGGTTGGAGAGTCACAGCGCAATTGGAAATTACTGGGCCCCAATTGCAACAACAGGGATCTTTTACTTCTGGAGTTCTCTGGTCCCTGTACTGCTGACCCTCAAACTGGAAACAATGTACCCTTTGTTCCCTGTACTGCTGACCCTCAATCTGGAAACCATGTATCCTTTTTAACACTTGACTCTAAGGCCCTAATTACGAGTCTAGCGGTCCGAGGACCGCCAGACTCGCACGAGTGCTACGCACCGTCCTTCCAACCGCCCCATTACAAGCTGTTCCCTGGAGGTGGCGTGGATGTATGGAGGCTGCAAAATGCTAGGCGGGACCGCGGTGGTCCCTCAAGCATATTACAAGTTTCCTCTCCGCTGCCGGTGTCATGGCGGTTACTCCTCCATGTACACCATGAAGGAGAGGAAACAAAGGGGGCCCTACAGGCCCTCCTGTGCCTCCTACTCCGGTGGATGCACACAGGGGAGCATAACATGTGTACCCTTGTGTGCATGAACAACAGTTCCTACAAGTCCATGCCATGCAGGAACCTTGTGAGGCATTCCCATTGCGGTGCTTTGTCCTAATCTGGTGTGCGGGCCTGGCAAAACTCTGCAGTGCGGGCATGACAATTGGCGTACTGCCTACCCTGCACTGTCAAAACTTCAATATCGGGCCCTTAGGTTAGTGGCCCAAGCCTTACTCCGGGTGGTGCTGCGGGGTAGAAACTCAGAACTCAGGAACAGAACAAATACTACTTATAATCCATATCCAAACCATAATTTAATACACACAATACTAAATATAAAATTGCAACTATATTCAAAATGCTGGTAAAAACTCTCCAATTGTGCCTTAGGTTTAATCTGCATTGAGGGGGTGGTTAAACTGCTTTGCCTTGCTATCATCAGGGTCAAGTGTTAAAAAGGTACTTGGAGCCGAATGTTCTAAGAACTGATTTGCAACAAGTGGTTGTAAATTGGGTACTGACTTTTGGAGAATCAATTTGGCTTTGCAAACTGACTTATGTACTAACATATCAGTTCACAAAGTAAGCATTCTGAGTTGGTCATAATTCAACCTATCAATATTCATGATCTAGGTCGTAAATTCCATCTCATTCCAATTGAATGTCATCACACTTATGGTGGCCACATGGGGTCAGAAGAAATTCTGCATTACATCGCATTTTGATGCAGTACATTTTCAAAGCATCACATTTCAATGCCCTTTTTTACAAAACAAGTTAGGCTAAGAGATTGTACTACCGTCTATAGAAGCAAATAGATCCTTGTTATTGCTATGTCTGTTAAACGGTCTTTAATTATGTTCTCAAGAAAATTTAGCCTTCCCCCCAATTTGTCAGTCTGGAAGACGAAGAATAACTTTATTCAATGACTACAGCATTGTTTTGCAATTAGAACTGGTGCACTAAAATGCTTCTTATAATCTGGTAAACTTTTACTAATTCTTTAGGCGTGATAAAGGATTTCTAAGGTTGCTAGCCTTTCAAATTAGATTATTCTTTTGTAATTTGTATTTTTACATTGAGATTTCCAACAGAAAACAATGCACCGTGATATTCCCAGATAGTAGTTTGTATTTCGTTCCTATAAAAAATCCAGCAATTTAAATAAAATATATTAACAGTCCTCATCACGCTGTGCCATTCAAGGAGTAGAATGATGGCATGTTTGTAAAGCGAAGGGGAATGTCAATGTCCAAGAAGCATTAACGTGTTCTTGGGTAGTGCCTCTAAAAAAGAAATATTGCTATGCATCTACAGGGGTGATGAATCTAGCTGACATCGACATAGCTGGTCCAACATCTGTGATGTCAGTGCTTCAGAGACACTACTGTCTGGCCATGTTGAGATACTAGTAAGAGCACCTATGTGTTGCAAAATGCTGTGACTACTACTTTTCTCCTCTTTTGCCAGCAGCCATTCAGTGTGTTGAATGCCCTCTACACAGGTATGCAGTTATTTGCAGATCAGGAGGTTGAATTCTGACATGGTAAATTCAGCCGCCTGCCCCTAACAGGTCTGTAAATTGAGTAATATTACAATGGATAATATTACCTTCTCTTCCAACTTTATCGGTGCAGAGACAGACAACTTTTGGTAGCTCTTTACTTTAGGGACATACTTTTCTTTAAAAAACCAGTGGTTAATTTGTAAAGAAAATAAGGGCCGAGGCTATTCTCAGGAGGGAACTTGCACCATCGCATTTCTCCTGTTAGTGCTGCCTAAAAGAGAACCAACTACTAACCATGAAAGTGTGAAGAGGATGTGGCATAATGGTTGGAGCTGCCAACTTCGGAGCCGAGAAACCAGGTTCAAGCCTGCCGTTGGCTCAACATCCTGTAATTCTGGGCAAATCACTTAATCTTCCGGTGCCTACTGTGAGAAATGAGGGTCTCTAGTTGGCAGAGGTAGGTACCTTTGTCCAAGTAGGGACCCTTCTTGCTTGTCAGGGTAAGGGGGATTGTTAGAAGGTGGTTCTGACACTATGGGCCGCCCGGATATTTCGCTTTTTTGAGCACCTATTTGTTGAGCTTTTATGGTGGAGGAGCCTCATAAGTTGGGACTCACCCACAGTGAACTCACCATGAAAGAGACTGCATGGGGATTTTACTGGTGTCCCCCTGGCTTGACCAGGCCACTGCGCAGCAGCTGGAGTAAGGGAGACCGGGCTGGTTATATGCAGACACATGTGTACATGCGTGTGCACACGTGCAGGGGCTGCGCAGGGGAGATTCTTAGCGTTTGCAGCCAAGGAGCAGGTGCAGATAGACTGGCAGGACTTATGCAGAATGGGGTGGTGACATGGAATAGGCTTTATACACTGGGAAGAAACATGCCAAGGAAAGTCAGTGTGTTTTACTGTGTTTTTCACTTAATTAATCCCTTATGGGGCTGTGGAGCCCATGGGCTAGATTAACTTTCCTAAGGCCTACAGATTCAAGACACGCACTAAAGTCCACTGTAACAGGTGTGAGAAGAAGTATTCTGCAGAGTCCAAAGTCATATTTGTACTGCTTTTGGGTCATCCAGAACTGTCATATTTCTCTTAGTCAGCCCTTACCAGGCCCTGGCTGGGGGCTAACCTCAGTAGCCTGGATTGATGACCTGTCTTCCCAGAGCAAAGACCTCCTCTCCACGATAAGAAGATGGGTGGGGCTACAGGCTCATCCATCAGCAGCTATCACTGGGTGCCAGGCACCAGGCTGCACCAGGGAGGGAAGGCAGCGAGGGTGGAAGGGGCTTTCGGAGACCATGTGGCAGGAGACCCTGGATGACGCCATTATGAACCAACCAAGAGGCCTGGGCAGGAAGGAGGGAGCAGGGGCAGAGAAGTGATGTGTCGCTGTGTGATAGGGCAAACAGAGACTTCCTGCCAGCCCCCTCCCCAACTTCTCAAAAGAACTTGCACAAGAGAAGCTCTCTCTGGGGTGTGGTCTACTGAGGCAGAAGGTGCTGGAGCCTGGCGCACTGGGCAGTTGGAATGAGGAACTCCCTGACTGCCCCCAGGATCCTGAACAGCGCCGGAAGAAGAGTCCAGGACCAGTGCGCAGAAGCAGGGGCCTCTGCGCAGGGAGAAGAGAGGCCCGGGAGGAGAGCGGACTAATGGCTGGCGCAAGGAAGCCAGTGAAGACCTCTCCCTGCAGAGTGCACCCATCTTGGGAGGGCGAAGGAGAGTGCCCCCAGTGGCTGGGGAGCACCACCAGGAGCAAGAAGAGGCCAAAATGAAGCCGATCGGACCCCTGGGGGCCAAGATATGCCCCCCGGAAGGTAGGCGACCTTTGACCCCTAAGAAGACCGACGATGAGTCACGTGGGGCTCCGCCGCTGGTCTCAGAGATGCCCCGGGGTGGGTCAGGTCCCCAGGGGCTGCCCCCAGCAGAAGGGACGCTGGGGACCGCCGTCGCGCTCCCCGTGAAAATGCCCTGAAGGAGGGCGAGGAGCCCACCCTGGCCACCGCCAAAGATGGAGGCAGGGGAGTGCCGTCGCGCCCCCCCCCCCGCGAAGATGTAAGTCGGGGAGCGCCGTCGCTCTCCCTGTGAAGGTGCCCCGCGGGGTGCCAGGAGCCCACCATTGCCCCCGCCGACAATGAAGCTGGGAAGCGCCGTTACGCTCCCTGTGAAGCAGGGGGAGGGGCCTGGGATCCCAACTCCGGGCCCTGTGTGGTGAGTAGATGGCAGGGAGAGCCGTCGTGCCCCTGTTTAGAAGACTCTGGGGCCCGGGACCCCATCACCGGGCCCCTAGGAGGGAGAATGCAAGTCAGGGTGCGCCGTCGTGCTCCCTGTGAAGATGGTCCCCGAAGACTTCGAAGATGACCGGGGGCCCGGGACCCCATCCACAGGCCCCGTGGAGAAGGCAGAGGCTGGGGGAGTACAGCCACTCTCCCCCAAGGACTGACTGGGACGGATCGCGCCTTCGAGTCTGCCCGCCGGATCAGGCAGACCAGAACAGTAGGGCCGGCTCCCACTGCAGCACTTGAGGGTGCTGGCTGGGCGGGGACCTGGTGGGGGCAGCCGGGGGTGGACCCCCTGGGCTGCCCTCCAACGAGGAAGGTGTGCGGGGGTCCCGGGTGGGACCGGGGCCCCCAAACCCAAGGGGCCCGATTCACAGAACAAACTTAAGACAAAATCCTAAACTTAGTACCATTTTGGTATTCACAGAATGCACTTACTACTTCTGGTATTCACAGAATGAACTTACTGCTTTTGCGATTCACAGAATAAACTTACTACTTTTGCTATTCACAGAATGGATTTACGGGATCCCCCGGAGGTGGGGATTCCGGCCAGTGGCGGATCTCCGCAACTGGCCTGAATCCCCACCTCTGGCCCGGAAGCTCCGCCTCCGGCCCAGAAGCCCCGCCTCCGGCCTGGAAGCCCCGCCTCCGGGCCGGAAGCCCCACCTCCGGGCCGGAAGCTCCGCCTCCGGGCCGGAAGCCCCGCCTCTGGGCCGGAATTTCCGGCCCGAGTGCGGACGTAAAGTTAGGAGTCGTAAATCCATTCTGTGAATAGCAAAAGTAGTAAGTTTATTCTGTGAATCGCAAAAGTAGTAAGTTCATTCTGTGAATACCAGAAGTAGTAAGTGCATTCTGTGAATACCAAAATGGTACTAAGTTTAGGATTTTGTCTTAAGTTTGTTCTGTGAATCGGGCCCAAGGAGTCTGCACCACCGAGCCCCCACTAGTGGCATGAGCGGCCGGGTGTAGGCTCCCCAATCTGTAACAAACTCACCTGGTGGTCCAGGTGGGACCGGGCCCCCCACCGAGGCCGGCAGAAGCGGCGTGAGGCCGGCGGCTGCATCACAGCTCTCCCCAGCACAGCGGGAGAGCCGCTGATGTAATATTCAAGGAAAGTAGCCTGAAGCGCCCCATAATGCCTTGCAAGGCACAGGAAATCCATCTGTTTTTGGTACCTGGTGGCCCCCAGAGGAGGGGGGGTCACCCTCATTTGTGAAAGAGGTGCAGGGGGAGCTGCAGGAGAAACGCAGCCTCCCCGAGCACGAAGAAGAAAAGTCCCACCCTACGTCCCATGGGGACTTGAGAAGAATAACCCCTCAAGGGCTCAGCCAGCATTTTAACTCCTTTTGGGCTGGAACTTTTGTTCTACAGCTGGAGGAGGTTTGAGAAGTGCATCAAGGACTGAAGGGTAGAGTTGAGGATGTCTGGAGAAGGGCATCCCCTAGAGGTGAAGAGGTGTAATTGCACCCGTAGTGCAGTTACTAATGTTATTTCTGTTAGGGGGATTGGAAGTCACATATGTAATGTGAAGTATTTGTGTAAGGTGATGTCATAAGCAAAGTGGGGTTATGTTGCCAGACATTCCTGCTAGGGTGTCTGGCTGTTTAAGCCTAATCATGTGATTTCATCTGTGATGCCTTTAGGGGCTGTAATTGGAATGCATTCTAATGATCCACAAATGGGATAAGTACTGTCATTCTAAAGTGATGCTTAAACATGTATTGTTGGTGCTACGCTTAGGTGAAGAACCCAGACTGCTAGCCCTTAAGATGTAGAGGTGTATACTGCATGGTAAGTAGGAAATGCTCAGTCAGGGTTGTGTGTCACCAAGGCAGTGTTACCTATTTTAAATACTTGTTGAGATAATGGGGTGGGTCGCCACTGGGATGGTGCCAGTGCGCAGGGCCCTCGCTCCAGGTTATGTTCAACTAACTGCATTGGGGGCAAGATGATGTGCATTCATGGGAGTGGTGGTACTAGACCCCACCCCCCTGCGGGCGGGGTGGAGATGTTATGCAATGTCACAAAGTAATTCCAACAGCTTAGGTATATTCATAAATTGGTGCATAGTATTGAGTAGTGTGTGTGTTTAATAAATGTACTCTTACTCTTATAATGCAAAGTACAGACTGGACAATCAATTATTGAGTGTTATTTCTGCGCACCTGCAAATGGCGATTACTAGCCCACACCACCTTCCTTGAGTAAGCCTCAGACTGCTCTGCAACGCTACAATCTGAGAGTCAGGCGCTACAATTGAGTGTGTGGTTCCCAGTGAAGGACAAATGTAGTCATGTTATCTGTGCAGGACTCACAAATACTGCCTCGTTTTCCAACAGGGATGCACTTCTAAAATAACCCATGCTCACCCCCTTGCTAGCTTGGCACGAGCAGACAGGCTTATCTCAGAGGCAGAGTATAAAGCATCTGTGAACACATACAGTAATACAGTGAAAACACTACAAATGGACACCACACCAGTTTAGAAAAATGAGTAATCTTTATCTAAAACAAACAAGACCAAAATGACAAAAATCCATAATATAGTAATGAAAATATGACTTTCAAATGGTTCAGTTGAAAGCAAATGGCTGATGCAACACTTTTCACACAAAGTAATCTGGATGTGTCGCGCATACAAACAACAAGCATGTGCAATGCAATCGGTCTCGTCTTTGGGACCGTATACGTTTTTAGCTAATGTGGGTGATATGTGAGAGTGTATTGCCCACATCTGCAGAGAAATGTTGTGTTTATGTTTCATGCAATATCTATAAATTTGTTTCTTTTAGATCAAATCCGGACCTTGTATAGGAGAATGTGGAGGGTGTCACGGAGATTATTTGCTGTAATATTAGTGAGCTGCTGCTGTGTTACTATATTGAAAACCCACTGCGGTTAATGGTTAAAAGATGCTCAAATGACTTGGTATGGATGGATGCATGAATAATGAACAACTATGGGGTATTGACGGTATGAGTTGTTGAATGGGGAAAGTGTTTGCTATAAAATGAGGTTTAAGGGTGGGGGGTGAGAGGTTGAGAGGGTTACAACTGGTATTGATGAGGTATTTTCTTATTGTATACGAGGACCGTTTTTTACATTGCACAACTATACCAGTAAAGTGGCCGTTTCTGCTCAGTAATGGGTCTGGTAATTTGCACCATCTAGCCAGCGTATGGTCTCTCTTTTATTTGTACAAGTCAATAAAGTGGTGAACTTCGGCCAGAACTTGGCAGCCAAGGGAAGGTTTCTAAGAAACCACAGCAGTTATAACTAGAGAGCCCGCTGTGTATCCATGCCGCCGTGAGTCCCAGGCTCAGCCGCCAAGACCACCCCAAGTACCACCGAGCAAATACTGCAGGTAGCCCGAGAGGAGGCGCAAGCCATTTTGCTAGTGCCGAGATGGCCTGAATATTGTGCGCTGGTGGGAGAGGTAATAAAGGGGAGCCGGCCACCAGCTTCTGAGTTCATTGACCATCTGCAGCTGACCCAGGAAGGTCTACTGCCCACCACTGACTATAATAAGGATCCTCCGGAGGAAACAATGGGGGGATCACAATTCTTTAAACAAGCCTGGCCCTGCACGCTCTGCTCCGTAACTGCAGAGAGCATGAAACCTGCTAAACACAGAGATGGTGACCTCGGCGACCGCTCTTACTCTCTGGGCAGTCAGGCCGGGAGACCGTCTGCGACACACCTCCCTCGGAGGGCACGGGGATGTGCCAGGACAGAGGGCTGAAGGAGGACGTACACAGCCGCCCAGAGAGGGGGAGCGGAAATACAAAGGGGCTCATTTATGAGCCCCTGCGTCACTTTTGCGCCACCGGTGCGTCACTTTTTGTGATGCTCCAGTGGCGTAAAAGATGCGCCATGATGCGCCATATTTACAAAGTGACGCATCTACCTAGATGCGTCACTTTGCAAACCTCTGCGCTACATTATACCTGCGTCAGGTATAATGTATGCAGGGTGGGCGTTCCCACATAAGTAAGCCTTGTAGAAGTGACGCAGTGAAATCTACGAGATTTCACTGCGCCACTTCTAGGGTGCAAATGCGTCAATATCTTACGCCTGCCTCACAGCAGGCGTAAGACTGACGCAGGCCCTATCACATGGGGCTTGCCCCATGTGAAAGGACACATTGCTGGAGTTGCGTCACTTTTGTGACACACTCCAGCAATGCGTCACTTTTGCGCCTACAGATACGTCAGAAATACTGACGTATCTGTGACTCCTTGCGACATGATGCGTCATACTGTAAATATGACGCATCACTGGAGTCGCAGGGAGGGCGCAGTGAAAAGTGACGCATCACTGTTTTCACGCAGTGATGCGTCACTTTTCATAAATGAGGCCCAAAGTTCCGCCTTGCCTCCCGCTACAGCCTCACTGGAGCCATAGTGTGTCTGTAGAAAGATTGCCCTCCCTCATTACTACAATTATTTTAGGGTTGAAAGGCATTTAATCATTAAGAGATGATCCTGTGCCTGTTACTTTGCCGACCGCTCTTCTTCCTGCACAGCTGCTACTGGCTTCTGCTGCTGAGTACTGGGGGCCGGGAGAGGTGGGTGTCATGTGAGTCCGGGAATGCAGTAGTGCTATAAGGCATTGAGTGCATCCACTACTGTGAAAGTGAAAGCGCGGTATAGCGCCCTGTTAAAAATTAAGAAACCATTTCATTGACAGGATATGGGAAAAGGGACAGGCTTCAACCAGTGAACGATTTTATATGAAATAGGTAGTTTTACCTGTTATCTTCTCCCCTCAGTACAAATTAAAAAAAAATAACTTATTCCTTTTTTTCAATATGTCTGTCACTGAGAACATACCAGGAGTGGCTCTGCCTTTCGGTATGACAGATTTGGTAAATGATCGGGAGAAGTGGTGGTGCACGGCACGGGTTGGGTAGAACGGCCTTTGATGTGAAGAAAGTGGTAGGGATATGGCGCTCTTTGCCAGCAACAGACGGTTTTGATATAAATAGCCGATTTCAGGCAGCAGCATGAAAAATTACGTGCTTGTATTGCGCATGTGTTCTGGAGACTGCCATCTTTTGGTCAGGCAAAGTAAGCCGTCAGCAGCGAGAGATAAAAAAAAGAGTGCAAATTCACCCAGCCAATCCCACGACAAACAAGCAGTTTCAATGCAATAGGACGCGTATTTAAGTGAGACCTATTGCATTGAAAATGAGAGTGCGGGCGTCCAACAGGGCACGAACGGGAGTGGGAGGGGTGAGAGGGGGGTGAGAAGTCATGGACTGTGGGAGGGGCACACAGGGAAGAAAATGGAGTTGGAGTAAAGGAGCCGATAGCCATGGAAGTATACAAATGACTACATGGCTGTCAGGAGGAGGGACTAACAAGTCGAAAACCAATCACAAGGCAGCATTTAGAATCTAAGCCAATCAAAAATATGGGCGGAGAGTGGGTGGAGATTACAAGAAGCTTCCCCGCTATAGTATATACTACATGCCTCGCAAAGCGAACAGCGCATTCGCTGCAACGCTAGGCGAGACCTAAAAAGTGACGCAGGGAAGGTGATGCATCGGTTCCTTACACTCAGGGAAGGTGAAGCGTGGATTCCTTGCTCAGGAGGAGGTGATGCGTCGGTTCCTTACTGCTGCATAGGGACGATGATGCTTCGGTTTCTTACCTGAGAGGAGGTGATGCCTCGGTTTCTTACTGCGGGGGAGGTGATGCATCTGTTTCTTATTGCATCCCCCAATGATGTGACAGACCTGCCACCTTGATGTGATGATCTAGGCTGATGCATGGGTTCTTGCAGCCGCACAGCAGGGCTTGCGTCGGGATCGGTGCGGTGATCTCGGACTTCTGAGATTGGTACATTCGATGCGGCATGTAGCGATTCTTGAGCCGTGGGCAAGTGCTGCGACGATTTCTTCGGCAATGTGTCAGAAACAGATGCTGATACATCACGCTTCTCATTGTTATGTTGCTTTTCCAGCTCCCAACAGTCAGAACAACCTCCAGAGGCCCAGAACAGCTACAGGCACCTCTTGGCAGGTCAGAACTCCCAGCAAGGAAGTTCAGGGAAGCTGGGGGTGAAGTCTTTGTGTCACTGAGACTTCAGAACATTTGGCAAGCTCATCTTCAAATCCTTGGAGATCTTCCTCAAGCTTGGGACACAGCAAACAGCAGAGTACTTTTACTTCTCCCTGGCAGAAAGTAGCCGCTGCAGGCGAACCCCAGACAGCAAACAGCACAGGGGCAGTATTCCTCCTCAGTTTCTCCAGCTCTTCTCCTTGCCAAAGGATCCTCTTGATTTCCCAGAAGTGATCTAAAGGTTTAGGGTCTAGGCCCCTCTTTTTAAAATCCAAAATTGTTTGTTCTCTGTGGCAGAGAACCTCTTTACCCAGCCAAAACCAGTTCTGTCCTCTCTGGTGATGCTTCCTGGCAGGAGGTGGAGACGGCATTGTCTAAGGCAGGCCAGGCCCATACAGGTGTGAAAGAAATCTCCACCAAAGCCAGACGTGTAATAAACACACCTAGCGGAGGCACACTGGATGGTTAGGCAAGAAAATACCTACGTTCTAAAAGTGGTATTTTCAAACACAGGATGTAAAAACACCCTCACTAAAAGATACATCTTAACCTTCTAAGTTCAGGCATATCAAACTTTATTTTCCTATCTTGTTTCCATGGGCAATAATGGTCATAAGATGTTATGAGCAAACTCCCCATTCTATATTATGGGGACAGATAGCCTTACAATAGTGAAAAATAAATGTGGCAGTATTTCACTATCTGGACATGCCACACAGATCAGGGCATGCCCTTCCTTTCCCATACACTGTACCCTGCTGTTAGAACTGGGGGTCTCTAGTTGGCAATGGCATGCCACTGTCCAAGTAGGGACCCTTCTACCTAAGTCAGAGTAAGCAGCATACACCCTTTGACAACCCCTGCTCAACCCTGTGGTAACGTAGCACGAGCAGTTAGGCTTATCTCAGAGGCAGTGTGTGAAGCATTTATGACCATACACAGTAATATAATGAGGAACACTACAAATGGACACCACTCAAGTAGTTATGAAAAATAGGTATTTTTATATAGACTTAATCACAAGACCAATAACAATAAAAATCCACAATACTAGAAAAATATAGTTACTTTAGAAATGCTGCAAAAATAGTTCAAGATGTACAAAATGATGTTCAGTTCAATGCAGTGGTCTCTGCGACCCTTTTACTCACAAAGTAGCTGGATTCTGTAGCAAAGCAACAAAAATGTCTCTCTCCCTGTCCACCATCTCTTCTGGAGTCAGGCCCCTTGAGGACACACTAGTGCCCAGGTTTGAAACTGCTTTATCCCCTACCAAATCTACAATTTCGTCCTGCTGCTCTCCTGCATTCTCTCCCTCCTCCACAGGCTCTTCCATATTCCTAGGGGCATCCCTGGCTTCTAGCCAGGCCTTCAGCGCCTTGTAATACTCTTCCCTCCTAGTGAGACCTGTGATAGGGACTTTGAAGCGTTTGCAAAAATATTTGAGCTGCTTGGCATTGTAGGTGTCTAATTTCTCTTCTTCCCAGGAGAGATCCTCAGAGGCATTGGATCTGGGCTTGCCCATTGTGACAATAACTGGCAATAACGATCAAAAATAGAATCAAAATATCTCAAAAACGTACGTGGTTATGTTATGGTCTGCACTCACTAGTAGTGTACACTATAATGACTGTATGCAATCATAAATGCAAGTCCAGATCCTCACCGCTGACCACCAATGTTAGAAATGGGGGTCTCTAGTTGGCAATGGCTGGCCACTGTCCAAGTAGGGACCCTTCTTCCTAAGTCAGAGTAAGCAGCCTACACCCTTTGACAACCCCTGCTCAACCCTGTGGTAACGTAGCACGAGCAGCTAGGCTTATCTCAGAGGCAGTGTGTGAAGCATTTATGACCATACACAGTAATATAATGAGGAACACTACAAATGGACACCACTCAAGTAGTTATGAAAAATAGGTATTTTTATATAGACTTAATCACAAGACCAATAACAGTAAAAATCCACAATACTAGAAAAATATAGTTACTTTAGAAATGCTGCAAAAATAGTTCAAGATGCATAAAATGATGTTCAGTTCAATGCAGTGGTCTCTGCGACCCTTTTACTCACAAAGTATCTGGATTCTGTAGCAAAGCAACAAAAATGTCGCTAAGGAGTTGTAGCAATAAATTTCCTCACGCTAGCCAGCGATGCGTTGAATCCTCACCGCAAGGGAGGATGATGCGCTGGGTTGCGGGCAGGACAAAGCAACAAACTTCTTCACGCTAAGCCGGTGATGCGATGAAATCCTTGCCGCGAAGGGAGGATGATGCACCGAGCCTGTTGCGTGTGCGATCTTGCTGCGATGAAGAAAATGGCGCTCCGCGAGGGAGCGACGATCCGGATGCGATGTGGGGAAAATGGCGAACGCTCGGCGTCCGCGCTGCGATAAGCTTGATGCGATGATTTGGGGTTAGCGAGCTCTTGGGTGCCCGCTAACAAGCGATGCGACGATCTTCGGATGGCGGGCGTTTTCAGGCCCGCAGACAGGTGCTGTGACGATCCTCGGATGTCGGGCGTTTTCAGGCCCGCAGACAAGTGCTGCGACGATCTTCAGATAGCGGGCGTTTTCAGACCCGCTGACAGGAGCTGCGACGATTTTCAGCTAGCGGGCGTTTTCAGACCCGCTGACAAATGATGTGATCTTCTTCGGGGATAGCGAGCGCTCGGCAACAGCGGAGCGGCGATTTTTCCTACGCTCACCAGCTGCAGGGGCTCACTAATAGGGGTTAGCGACGATTTTCAGCGCTCTCTTCTCAGCAGCAGAACTAGAGGCCCTGGAACTCACAGGAGCCTCACCTGCAGATAGTAATCCTCGCTGGGAGGAAACAGGAGGCTGATGGTGGAGTCTGATGTGCCTGAGACTCCAGCAGGAGGCTAGCTCTCTTCTAGCCCTTGGGTGATTGCTGTAGCAAAAGTAAAAGTTCAATCAAAGTTCTTTTCCTCTTCTCTGAAGTCCAGTAGTAACCACTGCAGGCCAGTCCCAGAAACAGCATACAAGCACAAGGACAGTCCTTCTCCTGCAGATTCCTGTAGTCACACGGACAGAGGTTCTTCTTGTTGTCCAGGAGCAATACAAATTGTAGGGGTTTGTGCACAAATATTTATACCCCCAAAGTCTTTGTTCTTAGGGGCCCCAAGTCTCTGAACCCAGCCAGAACCAGTTCTGCCCAGCCCTGGAGCACTTTGTTGATCAGGCTGCATCCTTCCTTTCAGAACGAGGGGGTCTGCCTCAGACGCACAGTGGGAGGTGGAGCCAGCATTCACCTTGCCAGGCACAGCCCTATTCAAGTGCAGGAGCTACCCCTCCCCTCACACCAAGGCAGGTCACTCTATTCAACCCAGGTCTGACTCAGCCTGTCCTGTCCCTCCAAAACCAGACAGCCAATACACATAATAGCAGAGCAAACGGGAAGGCTTAGGCAAGAAAGTACCTATACTCTAAAAGTGGTAGTTTCAAACACAGAATATAAAACTAACCTTCACTAAAAGATGTATTTTAATATTCTGAGCTCAGGCATACTAAATTCGTTTTTCTACCATGTTCTGTGGGTCAGTTAGGACTATAGAATGTAATAGCCCAGACCTCCCATTCTGGCCCATGGAGAACAGGTAGCCTTACAGTAGTGAAAAACGAAATTGGGTGTAAGTCACTACTAGGACATGCTACATACAACAGGGCATGTCCTACCTTACACATACAATGTGCCCTATCATAAGGGGGGCTTACAGGATGCTAAGGGAAGGTTTAGGGGCTGGGAAGTGGGTGCACTTCACAGTCAAGATGGCAGTTCTGGACTGCACGCAGACACTGCAGAGGCAGGTCTGAGACACACTTTACAAGCTGCTTCTGTGGGTGGCACAAACCAGTGCTGCAGGCCCACCAGCAGCATTCGGTTTACCATCCCTGGGCACACATAGGCCACGCTACTAGGGACTAACAGGTAAACCAAATAAGCCAATTATGGATGTACCAATTCAAATGTCATCTTTACAAAGGGAGCATTCACGCTGTGGCACTGAATGGCAGTGGCACAGCACCCAGAGCATCTATAACCAGCAAAAACAGAGGAGACACAGCGAAAAAATGGAAGGGAGACTCACGCCAATGGTGCCAGGTCTAACACACGTCCCCTCCAGCTGAAATGTGGGGAGAACTACCCATCCCCTTGGAGGTTCTCATCAATAAGGCAGTAAAATCTGGACAGACCATCAGCATTGGCGTGTTCTGTACCAGGGCGATGTTCCACCGTAAAGTCCATACCCTGTAGGGAAATGGACCACCTCAACAACTTGGGATTCTCACCCCTCATCTGCATCAACCACCTGAGGGGCCTGTGGTCTGAACCCGGAAGTGAGTCCCAAACAGGTATGGTCTCAGCTTCTTCAGTGCCCAGACCACAGCAAATGCCTCTCGCTCAATCGCACTCCACCTCTGTTCCCGTGGAAGTAACCTCCTACTGATGAAGGCCACAGGTTGGTCTAGTCCCTCCTCATTCATCTGTGACATAACAGCCCCCACTCCATGCTCTGAAGCGTCTGTCTGGACAATACATTCCTTAGCAAAGTTGGGCGCCTGGAGTACGGGTGCTGTACACATGGCGGTCTTGAGGGCATCAAAAGCTTGCTGACAGGTGTCAGTCCAGTTCACAATCTTTGGCTGCTTCTTGGAAGTCAGCTCAGTCAAGGGGGCCACAATGCTGCCATACCCCTTGACAAACCTCCTGTAATAACCCGTGAGTCCTAAGAAGGCCCTCACCTGGGTCTGGGTCCTTGGGGGCTCCCAAGCCAGGATGGTTTCAATCTTGGCCTGTAGAGGTGCCACCTGGCCACTCCCTACCTGGTGTCCTAAGTACACCACAGAACCCTGCCCAATCTGGCACTTACTGGCCTTGATTAGGAGGCCTGCTCTGCGCAGCGCCATCAACACTTCCCAGAGGTGGTGTAAGTGGTCCTCCCACGAGGAACTAACTACGCAATGTCATCCAGGTAGGCGGCACTGAAATCCTCCAGCCCAGCCAACACCTGGTTGACCAACCTCTGAAAGGTGGCAGGGGCATTCTTCATTCCAAAGGGCATCACACGGAACTGGTAGTGCCCATCTGGGGCAGAGAATGCTGACCTCTCCTTTGCCCCATCAGTTAAGGCGATCTGCCAGTACCCAGACGTTAGATCAAACGTGCTGAGGTACCGGGCAGCCCCTAACCGATCTATGAGCTCATCAGCTCTGGGGATGGGGTGCGCGTCGGTCCTCGTGACCGAATTGAGACCTAGGTAGTCCACACAGAACCTAAGTTCTGGAGTGTCACCAGGCGCTGCAGCCTTTGGTACCAAGACCACGGGGCTGGACCAAGGGCTGCTAGAGGACTCAATCACCCCCAGGGCAAACATTTTGGAAACCTCCTCCTTAATGCAGGCCCTTACCCTGTCAGTCACTCTGTAAGCCTTGTGCTTGACAGGAGGACTGTGCCCGGTGTCTACCTCATGGACGCACCAGTCAGTGACACCAGGTACCAGGGAAAATAAATCTGGAAATTGCCCCAACAGCTGGTGGCAATCTCTCTGCTGCTCTGGGGTCAGTGTGGTGGAGAGGGCCATACCCTCCACTGACCCAGCCTTCTCTCCTGCACACAGGAGGTCAGGAAGGGGCTCACTCTCCTCCTCCATCCCTGCATCTGTGGCAAGAAGCATGCCCACTTCAGACCTCTCAAAGTGGGGCTTTAGGCGATTCACATGCAGGACCCGCAGGGGGTTCCTGGGAGATTTAAAGTCCACCAAATAGGTAACTTGACTTTTGCGCTCCACCACCTCAAATGGACCGGTCCACTTATCTTGGAGCGCACAAGGCTCCACTGGGGCCAGTACCCAAACCTTTTGACCAGGTTGAAACTCGACCAGAGTGGCATTCTGGTCGTGCCAACGTTTCATCTCCTCCTGGCTGGCTTCCAGATTTGCCTCAGCAATGTTTCTGAAACGCCGAGTTTGGTTCCTGAAGGCCAGGATGTAGCTAAACACATCCTGGGGAGGTTTCCTGGGAGATTGCTCCCAGCCTTCCTTGACCAGACTCATAGGCCCTCTTACCGGATGGCCATAGAGCAGTTCAAAGGGACTGAACCCTAAGGACTTCTGTGGCACTTCACGGTATGCAAACAACAGGCATGGCAAGAGGACGTCCCACTTACGCCTCAGGGGCTCTTCTAGGCCCATGATCATGCCATTCAAGGTCCGGTTGAACCTCTCAACCAGACCGTTACCCTGGGGGTGGTAAGGAGTGGCGAACTTGTAAGTCACCCCACACTCCTTCCACAGAGACTTCATATACTGGGAGATGAAGTTGGTCCCCCTGTCGCTCACCACCTCTCTGGGAACCCCACACGGGAGAAGATCCCCATCAGTGCACGTCCCACCACGGGGGCCGTCGCTGTCCTGAGCGGGATGGCTTCAGGGTACCGGGTGGCATGGTCCACCAAGACCAGGATGTACCTGTTGCCCATGGCTGTCTTGGGGTCCAGAGGCCCCACAATGTCAATGCCCACTCGCTCGAATGGGGTACTAACAACTGGGAAGGGTTGGAGTGGGGCTTTGATCTTCCCCCCACTCTTCCCACTTGCCTGGCAAGTCTCACAGGTCCTACAATACGTATCAGAACTTTTGCGCATCTGGGGCCAATAAAAGTGGGTGACCAGCCTCTCAAATGTCTTGGTCTGCCCCAGATGTCCTGCCAATGGAATGTCATGAGCCAACCCTAATAGGAAGGCTCTGAAGCACTCGGGTACCACCAGCACACGGGCTGACCCCGGCTCAGCACTCTTAGGCTCGCTGTACAGGAGACTGTTCTCCCAATAAATCAGATGTGAACCGGACATATCACCTGCTGCCTGGGCTGCAGCCTGTTGCCGCATACCCTCAAGAGAGGGGCAAGTTCTCTGCTGCTCACAAAACTCCTCCCTGGGTCAGCTCAGGCAGGTCCCTCAGGTCGGTACTCTGCTCCCCGGTAGGCTCCAGGGCATCCCCTCAGGGTCTGCTCCCTCCTGGGCCGTGGGAACCAAGGGGGCCGGTTTTCCGTGCCCCCTGCCCCTTCTCTCTAAGGCAGGGACCTGGGCCATATTCTCAGGCTCCAGGTCTTTCTCAACACCCTCTCTGGCTGCCATGGACCGAGTGGTAGCACATGCCCACTCAGGCAGTCCCAACATTTGTAAGTGAGCTCTCCTCTCCACTGTAGCCCACGGTGAGTTCTCTAAATCATTGCCCAACAGACAGTCCACAGGCATGGCGGGCCTCACAGCCACCTGAAGAGTTCCTGAGACCCCCCCCCCACTCAAAGGGAACCTGAGCCACCTCACATTGGCTCTCGGTGTTGTCTGCAGACACTACTGGGTAGAATGCATGGGGCACAACCTGCTCTTTGGACACCAACCGGGAGCTGACAGCAGTTACACTGGCTCCTGTGTCCCTCAGAGCCTCCACTCTATGGCCATTGATGGTTACCCACTGCCTGTATTTTTTAGTGTTATCAGGCAGTGCAGGCTTCGGAAACATTTCAAAGTCTCCTAGGGAGACAAGGGTCAATTCTACGGGGTCCCACCCACCTTGGGCACCCATCTCCTCTTCCCCCAGGGCTACACTAGCAAGCTGGCGGGGTGGTGCACGGGGTGGTGCAGGAGTATCCCTTTGGGGATACTGGGGATCAAAGTATCTGTGGCCCACAAGTAGGGGGCCCCCTTGGAACAGGCCTACCTGTTGGGGGCATTGGCTTCTTATCTTGGGAAGGCTGGGACACCACTGCCTGGATCCCTTGGGAATTATCTTGGGGCCCTCGGTGGAACTCCCTTGGTTTACCCCTGTCCCCCCCACCTCTCTGCTGGGGACCCTGCCCACCTTTGGCGAAGTCTCCCACTGGACCCTTGCGAACCCGGTTGCTCACCCAGCGGTCCGCCTCCTCAGCAAGCTTCCTAGGGTTAGTCAGCTTGCAATCTATCAGATGCTGTCGTAGCTCAGGAAAACAATTACTAGAAAAATGCTCCCATGCAATCAAGTCATACAGTTGCTCAAAAGTTTCTACTTTGCTGCCTTTTACCCAGCGCTCCATTGCTCTGCCAAAAAAAGACACATATTCAACCCATGTGGTACCCTCTATCTTCTTGCAGGTTCTAAATCTCTGCCTGTACATTTCAGGGGTCAAACCATAGCGGGTAATCAAAGCTTCCTTCATGTGGGCATAAATCATCCTACTTTCTGGGGGTAGGTCCAACAAGGTATCCCTCCCCTCACTCACAAAGCGTCCCCACAACCCCGCTCCCCAATCCTTCTCAGGGACCCGGTGGGACACCATAGCTAATTCATAAGCGGCAAACCATTGCCCAATATCCTCACTTTTATGAAAATCCTTAATAACCTCTTTAGGGATTTACACTCTACTCTCAGTATGCACTACTGGTATGCTGCCACCAGAGGGGGAGATCTCAATACTCTTGGCCTTAATCTCCAACTGCCTCAAAATTCTCTCATGTTCAAATTTCATCTTCATTATCTCAAATTCTAACTTCTTATTCTCTAGGTCTCTCTGACCATCCAACTTAAGCTTAGCCATCTCCATATTATGCCGCCTATCTCTCTCCCTGTCCTCCATCTCTTCTGGAGTCAGGCCCCTTGAGGACACACTAGTGCCCGGGCTTGAAACTGCTTTATCCCCTACCAAATCTACAATTTCGTCCTGCTGCTCTCCTGCATTCTCTCCCTCCTCCACAGGCTCTTCCATATTCCTAGGGGCATCCCTGGCTTCTAGCCAGGCCTTCAGCGCCTTGTAATACTCTTCCCTCCTAGTGAGACCTGTGATAGGGACTTTGAAGCGTTTGCAAAAATATTTGAGCTGCTTGGCATTGTAGGTGTCTAATTTCTCTTCTTCCCAGGAGAGATCCTCAGAGGCATTGGATCTGGGCTTGTCCATTGTGACAATAACTGGCAATAACGATCAAAAATAGAATCAAAATATCTCAAAAACGTACGTGGTTATGTTATGGTCTGCACTCACTAGTAGTGTACACTATAATTACTGTATGCAATCATAAATGCAAGTCCAGATCCTCACCGCTGACCACCAATGTTAGAAATGGGGGTCTCTAGTTGGCAATGGCTGGCCACTGTCCAAGTAGGGACCCTTCTTCCTAAGTCAGAGTAAGCAGCCTACACCCTTTGACAACCCCTGCTCAACCCTGTGGTAACGTAGCACGAGTAGCTAGGCTTATCTCAGAGGCAGTGTGTAATGCATTTATGACCATACACAGTAATATAATGAGGAACACTACAAATGGACACCACTCAAGTAGTTATGAAAAATAGGTATTTTTATATAGACTTAATCACAAGACCAATAACAGTAAAAATCCACAATACTAGAAAAATATAGTTACTTTAGAAATGCTGCAAAAATAGTTCAAGATGCATAAAATGATGTTCAGTTCAATGCAGTGGTCTCTGCGACCCTTTTACTCACAAAGTACCTGGATTCTGTAGCAAAGCAACAAAAATGTCGCTAAGGAGTTGTAGCGATAAATTTCCTCACGCTAGCCAGCGATGCGTTGAATCCTTACCGCAAGGGAGGATGATGCGCTGGGTTGCGGGCAGGACAAAGCGACAAACTTCTTCACGCTAAGCCGGTGATGCGATGAAAACCTTGCCGCGAAGGGAGGATGATGCACCGAGCCTGTTGCGTGTGCGATCTTGCTGCGATGAAGAAAATGGCGCTCCGCGAGGGAGCGACGATCCGGATGCGATGCGGGGAAAATGGCGAACGCTCGGCGTTCGCGCTGCGATGAGCTTGTTGCGATGATTTGGGGTTAGCGAGCGCTTGGGGGCCCGCTAACAAGCGATGCGACGATCTTCGGATGGCGGGCGTTTTCAGGCCCGCAGACAGGTGCTGTGACGATCCTCGGATGGCGGGCGTTTTCAGGCCCGCTGACAGGTGCTGTGACGATCTTCAGATAGCGGGCGTTTTCAGGCCCGCTGACAGGAGCTGCGACGATTTTCAGCTAGCGTGCGTTTTCAGACCCGCTGACAAATGATGCGATCTTCTTCAGGGATAGCGAGCGCTCAGCAACAGCGGAGCGGCGATTTTTCCTACGCTCACCAGCTGCAGCGGCTCACTAACAGGGGTTAGCGACGATTTTCAGCGCTCTCTTCTCAGCAGCAGAACTAGAGGCCCTGGAACTCACAGGAGCCTCACCTGCAGATAGTAATCCTCGCTGGGAGGAAACAGGAGGCTGATGGTGGAGTCTGATGTGCCTGAGACTCCAGCAGGAGGCTAGCTCTCTTCTAGCCCTTGGGTGATTGCTGTAGCAAAAGTAAAGGTTTAATCAAAGTTCTTTTCCTCTTCTCTGAAGTCCAGTAGTAACCACTGCAGGCCAGTCCCAGAAACAGCATACAAGCACAAGGACAGTCCTTCTCCTGCAGATTCCTGTAGTCACACGGACAGAGGTTCTTCTTGTTGTCCAGGAGCAACACAAATTGTAGGGGTTTGTGCACAAATATTTATACCCCCAAAGTCTTTGTTCTTAGGGGCCCCAAGTCTCTGAACCCAGCCAGAACCAGTTCTGCCCAGCCCTGGAGCACTTTGTTGATCAGGCTGCATCCTTCCTTTCAGAACGAGGGGGTCTGCCTCAGACGCACAGTGGGAGGTGGAGCCAGCATTCACCTTGCCAGGCACAGCCCTATTCAAGTGCAGGAGCTACCCCTCCCCTCACACCAAGGCAGCTCGCTCTATTCAACCCAGGTCTGACTCAGCCTGCCCTGTCCCTCCAAAACCAGACAGCCAATACACATAATAGCAGAGCAAACGGGAAGGCCTAGGCAAGAAAGTACCTATACTCTAAAAGTGGTAGTTTCAAACACAGAATATAAAAATAACCTTCACTAAAAGATGTATTTTAATATTCTGAGCTCAGGCATACTAAATTCGTTTTTCTACCATGTTCTGTGGGTCAGTTAGGACTATACAATGTAATAGCCCAGACCTCCCATTCTGGCCCATGGAGAACAGGTAGCCTTACCGTAGTGAAAAACGAAAATGGGTGTAATTCACTACTAGGACATGCTACATACAACAGGGCATGTCCTACCTTACACATACAATGTGCCCTATCATAAGGGGGGCTTACAGGATGCTAAGGGAAGGTTTAGGGGCTGGGAAGTGGGTGCACTTCACAGTCAAGATGGCAGTTCTGGACTGCACGCAGACACTGCAGTGGCAGGTCTGAGACACACTTTACAAGCTGCTTCTGTGGGTGGCACAAACCAGTGCTGCAGGCCCACCAGCAGCATTCGGTTTACCAGCCCTGGGCACACACAGGCCACGCTACTAGGGACTAACAGGTAAACCAAATAAGCCAATCATGGATGTACCAATTCATATGTCATATTTACAAAGGGAGCATTCACGCTGTGGCACTGAATGGCAGTGGCACAGCGCCCAGAGCATCTATAACCAGCAAATACAGAGGAGACACCGCGAAAAAATGGAAGGGAGACTCACGGCAATGGTGCCAGGTCTAACACACGTCCCCTCCAGCTGAAATGTGGGGAGAACTACCCATCCCCTGGGAGGTTCTCATCACTAAGGCAGTAAAATCTGGACAGACCATCAGCATTGGCGTGTTCTGTACCAGGGCGATGTTCCACTGTAAAGTCCATACCCTGTAGGGAAATGGACCACCTCAACAACTTGGGATTCTCACCCCTCATCTGCATCAACCACCTGAGGGACCTGTGGTCGGTCTGAACCCGGAAGTGAGTCCCAAACAGGTATGGTCTCAGCTTCTTCAGTGCCCAGACCACAGCAAATGCCTCTCGCTCAATCGCACTCCACCTCTGTTCCCGTGGAAGTAACCTCCTACTGATGAAGGCTACAGGTTGGTCTAGTCCCTCCTCATTCATCTGTGACATAACAGCCCCCACTCCATGCTCGGAAGCGTCTGTCTGGACAATAAATTCCTTAGCAAAGTTGGGAGCCTGGAGTACGGGTGCTGTACACATGGCAGTCTTGAGGGCATCAAAAGCTTGCTGACAGGTGTCAGTCCAGTTCACAATCTTTGGCTGCTTCTTGGAAGTCAGCTCAGTCAAGGGGGCAACAATGCTGCCATACCCCTTGACAAACCTCCTGTAATAACCCGTGAGTCCTAAGAAGGCCCTCACCTGGGTCTGGGTCCTTGGGGGCTCCCAAGCCAGGATGGTTTCAATCTTGGGCTGTAGAGGTGCCACCTGGCCACTCCCTACCTGGTGTCCTAAGTACACCACAGAACCCTGCCCAATCTGGCACTTACTGGCCTTGATTGTGAGGCCTGCTCTGCGCAGCGCCATCAACACTTCCCAGAGGTGGTGTAAGTGGTCCTCCCACGAGGAACTAAATAAGTCAATGTCATCCAGGTAGGCGGCACTGAAATCCTCCAGCCCAGCCAACACCTGGTTGACCAACCTCTGAAAGGTGGCAGGGGCATTCTTCATTCCAAAGGGCATCACACGGAACTGGTAGTGCCCATCTGGGGTGGAGAATGCTGACCTCTCCTTTGCCCCATCAGTTAAGGCGATCTGCCATTACCCAGACGTTAGATAAAACGTGTGAGGTACCGGGCAGCCCCTAACCGATCTATGAGCTCATCAGCTCTGGGGATGGGGTGCGCGTCGGTCCTCGTGACTGAATTGAGACCTCGGTAGTCCACACAGAACCTAAGTTCTGGAGAGACACCAGGCGCTGCAGCCTTTGGTACCAAGACCACAGGGCTGGACCAAGGGCTGCTAGAGGACTCAATCACCCCCAGGGAAAACATTTTGGAGACCTCCTCCTTAATGCAGGCCCTTACCCTGTCAGTCACTCTGTAAGCCTTGTGCTTGACAGGAGGACTGTCCCCGGTGTCTACCTCATGGTCAGTGACACCAGGTACCAGGGAAAATAAATCTGGAAATTGCCCCAACAGCTGGTGGCAATCTCTCTGCTGCTCTGGGGTCAGTGTGGTGGAGAGGACCACACCCTCCACTGACCCATCCTTCTCTCCTGCACACAGGAGGTCAGGAAGGGGCTCACTCTTCTTCTCCATCCCTGCATCTGTGGCAAGAAGCATGCCCACTTCAGACCTCTCAAAGTGGGGCTTTAGGCGATTCACATGCAGGACCCGCAGGGGGTTCCTGGGAGATTTAAAGTCCACCAAATAGGTAACTTGACTTTTTCGCTCCACCACCTCAAATGGACCGGTCCACTTATCTTGGAGCGCACAAGGCTCCACTGGGGCCAGTACCCAAACCTTTTGACCAGGTTGAAACTCGACCAGAGTGGCATTCTGGTCGTGCCAACGTTTCATCTCCTCCTGGCTGGCTTCCAGATTTGCCTCAGCAATGTTTCTGAAACGCCGAGTTTGGTTCCTGAAGGCCAGGATGTAGCTAAACACATCCTGGGGAGGTTTCCTGGGAGATTGCTCCCAGCCTTCCTTGACCAGACTCAGAGGCCCTCTTACCGGATGGCCATAGAGCAGTTCAAAGGGACTGAACCCTAAGGACTTCTGTGGCACTTCACGATATGCAAACAACAGGCATGGCAAGAGGACGTCCCACTTACGCCTCAGGGGCTCTTCTAGGCCCATGAATATGCCATTCAAGGTCCGGTTGAACCTCTCAACCAGACCGTTACCCTGGGGGTGGTAAGGAGTGGTGAACTTGTAAGTCACCCCACACTCCTTCCACAGAGACTTCATATACTGGGAGATTAAGTTGGTCCCCCTGTCGCTCACCACCCTTTGGGGGAACCCCACACGGGAGAAGATCCCCATCAGTGCACGTCCCACCACGGGGGCCGTCGCTGTCCTGAGCGGGATGGCTTCAGGGTACCGGGTGGCATGGTCCACCAAGACCAGGATGTACCTGTTGCCCATGGCTGTCTTGGGGTCCAGAGGCCCCACAATGTCAATGCCCACTCGCTCGAATGGGGTACTAACAACTGGGAAGGGTTGGAGTGGGGCTTTGATCTTCCCCCCACTCTTCCCACTTGCCTGGCAAGTCTCACAGGTCCTACAATACGTATCTGAACTTTTGCGCATCTGGGGCCAATAAAAGTGGGTGACCAGCCTCTCAAATGTCTTGGTCTGCCCCAGATGTCCTGCCAATGGAATGTCATGAGCCAACCCCAATAGGAAGGCTCTGAAGCACTCGGGTACCACCAGCACACGGGCTGACCCCGGCTCAGCAACCTTAGGCTCGCTGTACAGGAGACTGTTCTCCCAATAAATCAGATGTGAACCGGACATATCACCTGCTGCCAGGGCTGCAGCCTGTTGACGCATACCCTCAAGAGAGGGGCAAGTTCTCTGCTGCTCACAAAACTCCTCCCTGGTGGGTCCCCCTTCCTGCTGCCACTGGGTCAGCTCAGGCAGGTCCCCCAGGTCGGTACTCTGCTCCCTGGTAGGCTCCAGGGCATCCCCTCAGGGTCTGCTCCCTCCTGGGCTGTGGGAACCAAGGGGGCCGGTTTCCCGTGCCCCCTGCCCCTTCTTTCTAAGGCAGGGACCTGGGCCATATTCTCAGGCTCCAGGTCTTTCTCAACACCCTCTCTGGCTGCCATGGACCGAGTGGTAGCACATGCCCACTCAGGCAGTCCCAACATTTGTAAATGAACTCTCCTCTCCACTGTAGCCCACGGTGAGTTCTCTAAATCATTGCCCAACAGACAGTGGCGGGCCTCACAGCCACCTGAAGAGTTCCTGAGACCCCCCCCACTCAAAAGGAACCTGAGCCACCTCACATTGGCTCTCGGTGTTGTCTGCAGACACTACTGGGTAGAATGCATGGGGCACAACCTGCTCTTTGGACACCAACCGGGAGCTGACAGCAGTTACACTGGCTCCTGTGTCCCTCGGAGCCTCCACTCTATGGCCATTGATGGTTACCCACTGCCTGTATTTTTTAGTGTTATCAGGCAGTGCAGGCTTAGGAACTATTTCAAAGTCTCCTAGGGAGACAAGGGTCAATTCTACGGGGTCCCACCCACCTTGGGCACCCATCTCCTCTTCCCCCAGGGCTACACTAGCAAGCTGGCGGGGTGGTGCACGGGGTGGTGCAGGATTATCCCTTTGGGGATACTGGGGATCAAAGTATCTGTGGCCCACCTGGCCACACTTAAAACAAGTAGGGGGCCCCCTTGGAACAGGCCTACCTGTTGGGGGCATTGGCTTCTTATCTTGGGAAGGCTAGGACACCACTGCCTGGATCCCTTGGGAATTATCTTGGGGCCCTCGGTGGAACTCCCTTGGTTTACCCCTGTCCCCCCACCTCTCTGCTGGGGACCCTGCCCACCTTTGGCGAAGTCTCCCACTGGACCCTTGCGAACCCGGTTGCTCACCCAGCGGTCCGCCTCCTCAGCATTAGTCAGCTTGCAATCTATCAGATGCTGGCGTAGCTCAGGAAAACAATTACTAGAAAAATGCTCCCATGCAATCAAGTCATACAGTTGCTCAAAAGTTTCTACTTTGCTGCCTTTTACCCAGCGCTCCATTGCTCTGCCAAAAAAAGACACATATTCAACCCATGTGGTACCCTCTATCTTCTTGCAGGTTCTAAATCTCTGCCTGTACATTTCAGGGTTCAAACCATAGCGGGTAATCAAAGCTTCCTTCATGTGGGCATAAATCATCCTACTTTCTGGGGGGTAGGTCCAACAAGGTATCCCTCCCCTCACTCACAAAGCGTCCCCACAACCCCGCTCCCCAATCCTTCTCAGGGACCCGGTGGGACACCATAGCTAATTCATAAGCGGCAAACCATTGCCCAATATCCTCACTTTTATGAAAATCCTTAATAACCTCTTTAGGGATATACACTCTACACTCTACTCTCAGTATGCACTACTGGTATGCTGCCACCAGAGGGGGAGATCTCAATACTCTTGGCCTTAATCTCCAACTCCCTCAAAATTCTCTCATGTTCAAATTTCATCTTCATTATCTCAAATTCTAACTTCTTATTCTCTAGGGCTCTCTGACCATCCAACTTAAGCTTAGCCATCTCCATATTATGCCGCCTATCTCTCTCCCTGTCCTCCATCTCTTCTGGAGTCAGGCCCCTTGAGGACACACTAGTGCCCGGGCTGGAAACTGCTTTATCCCCTACCAAATCTACAATTTCGTCCTGCTGCTCTCCTGCATTCTCTCCCTCCTCCACAGGCTCTTCCATATTCCTAGGGGCATCCCTGGCTTCTAGCCAGGCCTTCAGCGCCTTGTAATACTCTTCCCTCCTAGTGAGACCTGTGATAGGGAATTTGAAGCGTTTGCAAAAATATTCGAGCTGCTTGGCATTGTAGGTGTCTAATTTCTCTTCTTCCCAGGAGAGATCCTCAGAGGCATTGGATCTGGGCTTGCCCATTGTGACAATAACTGGCAATAACGATCAAAAATAGAATCAAAATATCTCAAAAACGTACGTGGTTATGTTATGGTCTGCACTCACTAGTAGTGTACACTATAATTACTGTATGCAATCATAAATGCAAGTCCAGATCCTCACCGCTGACCACCAATGTTAGAAATGGGGGTCTCTAGTTGGCAATGGCTGGCCACTGTCCAAGTAGGGACCCTTCTTCCTAAGTCAGAGTAAGCAGCCTACACCCTTTGACAACCCCTGCTCAACCCTGTGGTAATGTAGCACGAGCAGCTAGGCTTATCTCAGAGGCAGTGTGTGAAGCATTTATGACCATACACAGTAATATAATGAGGAACACTACAAATGGACACCACTCAAGTAGTTATGAAAAATAGGTATTTTTATATAGACTTAATCACAAGACCAATAACAGTAAAAATCCACAATACTAGAAAAATATAGTTACTTTAGAAATGCTGCAAAAATAGTTCAAGATGCATAAAATGATGTTCAGTTCAATGCAGTGGTCTCTGCGACCCTTTTACTCACAAAGTATCTGGATTCTGTAGCAAAGAAACAAAAATGTCGCTAAGGAGTTGTAGCGATAAATTTCCTCACGCTAGCCAGCGATGCGTTGAATCCTTACCGCAAGGGAGGATGATGCGCTGGGTTGCGGGCAGGACAAAGCGACAAACTTCTTCACGCTAAGCCGGTGATGCGATAAAATCCTTGCCGCGAAGGGAGGATGATGCACCGAGCCTGTTGCGTGTGCGATCTTGCTGTGATGAAGAAAATGGATGCGATGCGGGGAAAATGGCGAACGCTACGATGAGCTTGATGCGATGATTTTGGGTTAGCGAGCGCTTGGGGGCCCGCTAACAAGCGATGCGACGATCTTCGGATGGCGGGCGTTTTCAGGCCCGCAGACAGGTGCTGCGACGATCCTCGGATGGCGGGCGTCTTCATGCCCGCCGACAGGTGCTGCGTCGATCTTCAGATAGCGGGCGTTTTCAGGCCCGCTGACAGGAGCTGCGACGATTTTCAGATAGCGGGCGTTTTCAGACCCGCTGACAAATGATGCGACCTTCTTCGGGGATAGCGAGCGCTCGGCAACAGCGGAGCGGCAATTTTTCTCACGCTCACCAGCTGCAGCGGCTCGCTAACGGGTGGTAGCGACGATTTTCAGCGCTCTCCTCTCAGCAGTAGAACTAGAGGCCCTGGAACTCACAGGAGCCTCACCTGCAGATAGTAATCCTCGCTGGGAGGAAACAGGAGGCTGATGGTGGAGTCTGATGTGCCTGAGACTCCAGCAGGAGGCTAGCTCTCTTCTAGCCCTTGGGTGATTGCTGTAGCAAAAGTAAAAGTTCAATCAAAGTTCTTTTCCTCTTCTCTGAAGTCCAGTAGTAACCACTGCAGGCCGGTCCCAGAAACAGCATACAAGCACAAGGACAGTCCTTCTCCTGCAGATTCCTGTAGTCACACGGACAGAGGTTCTTCTTGTTGTCCAGGAGCAATACAAATTGTAGGGGTTTATGCACAAATATTTATACCCCCAAAGTCTTTGTTCTTAGGGGTCCCAAGTCTCTGAACCCAGCCAGAACCAGTTCTGCCCAGCCCTGGAGCACTTTGTTGATCAGGCTGCATCCTTCCTTTCAGAAAGAGGGGGTCTGCCTCAGACGCACAGTGGGAGGTGGAGCCAGCATTCACCTTGCCAGGCACAGCCCTATTCAAGTGCTGGAGCTACCCCTCCCCTCACACCAAGGCAGGTCGCTCTATTCAACCCAGGTCTGACTCAGCCTGCCCTGTCCCTTCAAAACCAGACAGCCAATACACATTGTGAGAAGTTGGCCTGATGTATGATGTCACTAGTTCTAGTGTACACCTTATATCAGTCCAAATACCCTTATGGTGATTGGTTGTAAAGTCAACCTTATAGACCAGCTATCCTAGTGGTAGCATGGACAAGAGCAGTCTTAGGCTAAACTCTGAATGGCATGTGAAGCCAGCTGTGATACCATATATAATCCCTTGAATACAAAATGAAAGGACACCACAACAGATATATATATAAAATAAAGTGTATTTATTCTAGTCAAACCCTCAGCACTCTTTATGAGATTAGAGGTAAGTACAACACAGTCTTATTTAAGCATACATTAAGTCACACAGGTAAGTAATACAGTTAGGCCCTAGGGGCCACGCAAACCATATACTAAGTAAGTGGTATAAGGACCACTGTCACGGAAATAGAATAGGCCTAGGCCTAGGGAATCGCTGGGGCTACACTACACTAGCGTTAGTTAGGAAGTGGGAGGCCCATGGGATTCGTGTGCAGAGTGGAAACACTCACGCGTAATGCGTAAAAGTCACTAGCAATAGTACAGTTTAGAAAACGATAGATTTAGGACACTTCCGGAGTAGCTAGGAAGTTGAGACTGGAAAACTAGACACTAGGATAGTCACTATCCTGATGAGCACCGGAGTACCCAAGTTACCTAGCCCACAGGCTGCGGGTGCATAGGGCTGAAGATGCGTCGGTTTTCGTCGTCGACTCCTATGGATGCCTGAAGAAAGATGCTGACAGGCAGTCAGTGAAGAGTGTCCGGTGGATCCCAAGGCTGGGATCAAGAAGAGAGGAGACCTGCAAGCAGAAGGGACAGAGTCAAGGTCACTAGCCAGTGACCACGTGGAACCAGGAAGGAACCAGGCGATGTTGTGAAGATTGCAGGTGAAGGTGAAGCTTGTCACTGCAGCCAGGAGGACCAGGAAGCGTCGAGGACAACCAGGACCAGGAGGCGAGCTGTCCCACAAAGGCTCTTGCTGTCGGCGGCGTCGAAGTTGGACTAGGACTCACCAAGCCTTGGCAAGCGGAACCCACGAAGAACGGAGGACTTGCTTCTGGTGCAGACCAGGAAGGTCTGGGGTGCTTCTTCTTTGCAGAGAAGCGGGAGCCAGTCTGGAGGAGCCAAACCAGCGCAGAAGATTTCAGGGTGCGTCGTCACAAAGGCCACTAGCCAGCGGGCAAGCAACCGGACAGACGCGGCAAGCAGGAAAATGCAGAAGGGCCCCACGCAGGACTCGTGGAGTGTGGGGGGCTGATCTTCGGTGCAGATGATGCTTGGGGTTGGGGCTTCTCAATCCCCGGTGCACAACTTCGAGGGTGCCTCAGAAGCTGCGCTTGAAGTTACTAGCCACTTTTCCCAGGTAGCCGGTCCCACGTCGCTCGTCGCCTCCACGGATCTCAGCTCTGCTGTGGATGTGGATCAGGGTCGGAGAAGTCTGGAAGTCAAGGCTCTGGTCGGGCTCTGCAGTCGGTTCCTCGTAGAACGTGGGCAAAGCAAAGGGTAGTCTCTTGATGGTGCCTGTTTGCACAGGGTAGCCACTCCTTGGCCACAAGGGAGATTCTTCAGTCTTCTTCTTTCGTCGAATGTCGAAGGTCCAGAGTTTCTGTTCAAGTTGCAGGTTCAGGATAATCTAAAGTCTTGAGGCCCAACTCCCACTCTTATACTAATCTGGGGGGCTGGGATACCTGCTAGGTCACGCCTTATGGGTGGGACCTGGGAGGGGGGTGGTTACACCCCCTTCCCTTTGTCCAGTTTCGCGCCAGGACTGGGGCTGGAGTGCCCCAGCACCGGTTTGAACTGGACTATGCATGGGACACCTTGTGTGCCCCAGGCATGTCTCATTCCTTTCAGCCCTCCCTGCCCCAATACACTAAAGTCTGTCTGGGGAGGTGCTAGCACCTCCCCAAGCAGGAAACCTATTGTCCAAGCCTCCCTTGCCAGGATCACTCCCAGCAGCAGGGGGTCAGACTCGTGTCTGTGGCAGCAGCATCCATTTTGTGATGCTGAGGCTTTGGTTAGAGTTAAACAGCAAAGTAGGATTTTAACATGTCTCTCCCTCTAGAAGGGAGGAATAATATCCTCATCACCAGAAATGGTATGGGGGTATTATTCCAAAGTGTTAGACACCTTACACGACATGTTTTGATAAAGCCAAACCATAGTTACCATAACCGTTTAAGATTATAAGGCACTTTAAGAGTATATGGTAGGCGATATCATAGAACAGCTATAAGGACATGGTTCCGAAAGCTGCAGACAGGCTCAGCTCATGCTAGAGCACCATCTCACATGTTACCAAGCACTCTGCCTCCAGGATTGTTAAGGCCTGCCATAGGAGTGACTGATAGGTACACATGTGTCTATATATAAGGGTAGATATAGGCATACTATATCTAAGCAAGGGGTGATTACACGACCTTGCCCCAGCTGAGTGATCAGCCAGTTGTGTCTGATTGGAAGGCCAGACCAGGGGTGGCATAATACATGCTGCAGCCCCTGGGAGGCCTAGGGTACACCTATGCCCTGGTTACCTAGGGTACACTGTACAGGGTCCAATAAGGTGATCCTTACCAATTGGGAATATACCTAGGGTACATGGAGTCCATTTTAAAGAGAGAGCAGACAGCCTGAGACCCTGAATGGCAGGATCTCAGGCCAACTAAGTCGAAAAACCAGCTAGACACTAGGCAAAAAGTTGGGGGTAACCACAGTCAGATATCCACCTTTCTACACACATAATAGCAGAGCAAACGGGAAGGCTTAGTCAAGAAAGTACCTATACTCTAAAAGTGGTAGTTTCAAACACAGAATATAAAAATAACCTTCACTAAACGATGTATTTTAATATTCTTAGCTCAGGCATACTAAATTCGTTTTTCTACCATGTTCTGTGGGTCAGTTAGGACTATAGAATGTAATAGCCCAGACCTCCCATTCTGGCCTATGGAGAACAGGTAGCCTTACAGTAGTGAAAAACGAATAGGGCATGCTACATACAACAGGGCATGTCCTACCTTACACATACAATGCACCCTATCATAAGGGGGGCTTACAGGATGCTAAGGGAAGGTTTAGGGGCTGGGAAGAGGGTGCACTTCACAGTCAAGATGGCAGTTCTGGACTGCACGCAGACACTGCAGTGGCAGGTCTGAGACACACTTTACAAGCTGCTTCTGTGGGTGGCACAAACCAGTGCTGCAGGCCCACCAGCAGCATTCGGTTTACCAGCCCTGGGCACACACAGGCCACGCTACTAGGGACTAACAGGTAAACCATATAAGCCAATCATGGATGTACCAATTCATATGTCATCTTTACAAAGGGAGCATTCGTGCTGTGGCACTGAATGGCAGTGGCACAGCGCCCAGAGTATCTATAACCAGCAAAAACAAGGAGATAGCAAAAAAATGGAAGGGAGACTCACGCCAATGGTGCCAGGTCTAACACCTGCCCATAGGGGTACCTTGGGCCTACCTTAGGGGTAACTCACATGTAAGAAAAGGGAATGTTAGGGCCAGGCAAGTGGGTGCACTTGCCACGTCGACCTGGCAGTACTAGACTGTACACAGGCACCGCAATGGCAGGCCAAAGACTTTGTTGCAAGGCTGCTTGTGTAGGTGGCTACTAGCAGCATTTAGTTTATAGGCCCTGGGCATACACATTGCACTGTACTAGGGACATAACAGTAAACCAAATAGACCAATCATGAAATCACCAATCCATAACAACAATTTACAGGAACAGCATATGTATGTACTTAAGCACTGATCAGCAGTGATAAAGTGCCCAGAGTCATGAAACAAACAAAAACAGTGTCTGAAACAGGAAGCCAAAATGCTAAACATCTGGGGGTAAACCCACTGGAGAAGCCGGGTCTAACACCTACCATAAATGAATGTGTCTTAAGGTGCTCATACAAACCGCCGTTGTTGATGATTAAGTACCGGTGCTCAGCACCAGAAACTACTGACTCAAATAAGCACTGGCAAGCACTACATTTATACTACATTTATACCTAAAGCACCTAAGCTTGTGTATTTAGAGGACAGATTTAGATGTGACTCAGCTAATGGATAACAATATTTTTTTATCAATTACAGAGTGCTTTCCCTGAGGGTTTAAATCCTGTTAGATTGACCACACTGTGAGGTCAATTTTCAAGTCTACCTCATCCACGATAGAGATCTGTTGACAGTCCATTTGTTCCTTGGTATCTACTTACCTGAAATGTGAATGGAATATAGTTTAGCAAAACACACAAGATGATGGACGGAATGTTGCACACTGGCAAAACATTCACCCCCAGTCACAGATCTGGGTTTAATCCTTCGTTATTTTGCTCACCACGCCACCCCAGTTCAGACATGGCCATATGCAAATCAGTCTTGACCCTGTGCCTCATGGGAACAGTCCAGCCCGAACTGCCAAGCCATGTCTTCCCTGGACCGGAATCAAGCATCCTAGGACCAATTTCGGGGTTACACCCCTCTTCAGCAGGAAAGCTTGACTCTAGTGGCGTAGTGATCACGGGACCCACGTCTGCGCATACCCTTCCCACATAGGGCGAACAGCAAAACACACAAGATGATGGACGGAATGTTGCACATTGGCAAAACATTCACCCCCAGTCACAGATCTGGGTTTAATCCATCGTTATTTTGCTCACCACGCCACCCCAGTTTAGACATGGTCATATGCAAATCAGTCTTGACCCTGTGCCTCATGGGAACAGTCCAGCCCGAACTGCCAAGCCATGTCCTCCCTGGACTGGAAACAAGCATCCTAGGACCGGTTTCGGGTTTTCACCCCTCTTCAGCCAGGATAGCTTGACTCCAGTGGCGTAGTGAGCACGGGACCCACGTCTGGGCATACCCTTCCCACATAGGGCAAACAGCAAAACACACAAGATGATGGACGGAATGTTGCACATTGGCAAAACATTCACCCTCAGTCACAGATCTGGGTTTAATCCATCGTTATTTTGCTCACCACGCCACCCCAGTTCAGACATGGTCATATGCAAATCAGTCTTGACCCTGTGCCTCATGGAAACAGTCCAGCCCGAACTGCCAAGCCAGGTTCTCCCTGGACTGGAAACAAGCATCCTAGGACCGGTTTCGGGTTTTCACCCCTCTTCAGCCAGGATAGCTTGACTCCAGTGGCGTAGTGAGCACGGGACCCACGTCTGGGCATACCCTTCCCACATAGGGCAAACAGCAAAACACACAAGATGATGGACGGAATGTTGCACATTGGCAAAACATTCATCCCCAGTCACAGGACTATAGTTTAGTCATACAGGTGGGTGGTGAAAATACACTTCAGCCCACATATATCATTTAAGTTCCAGGCCACAGGCACAATCAAAATGTTCTACCCCAACTTACTCTGGCCGCACTAGAAGGTTAAATAAGTCATTTAAGTGTAATCAGTTGTGCCTTGTGTTTACAGGGGAGATCACATGTTCCTTCTTAATGCTGTGTCAGTGTCACAGTCCTGATGGCAGAAAAACAATCAGAAAAAAGGGTAACCAGTCAACAGATGTCTTTTGCCACATTCCTCTTCCTGGATTGCTAAATATGTTTGATGTACTATATAAGGACATTTAAATTGAATATGGTATGTGTACTCTATAGTATGCTGTTTCTCTTTTATAAGGCGCTTCCTGTCATATCACAGTATAACATCGCCACAACTAGACTAGGCCTGAGCGAAATTCAAATTACACCAGCATAATGTGCATAATTTGGGGCATGTCATGTAAAGTTTGTTAAGTGAATTGGCGCTATTATGCCATGTCAAGTAGTTATGCCCTGTTCTACTGCAAGCACCTGTGCATAAAAGGAAGAGCCAGAAAGTGAACAGCTGCCGCCAGTGCCACTTGTGTTTTTTTCACAGTCAAACGTTTTCATAATTACACAAATTCCAAAGACACCTAAACCTGCCCTCACATATCCTATTGTTCTAGGTACAGTACCTCATCTTTGGAATGCAAATGCTGCATAACCATGGTATTGAAAGTGAACTCTACTTTTCTCCTCACTCTTCTATAAATCTAAAAATGAATGAAAGTGAGTCTTCCAGTCTCTGCGAGGGTCGAGGCCACAGTGTGCAAGATTCTTTTGCCATTCTTTTAAACTCTATTTGAAAAAACTGCATTGGTTACACATTTATATGATATATTTGTTTCCAATGAGCAAGAAACCATATTGTATATTTGTTTCCTTTTTTGTCATTTTAATTTAGGCATCTTGTGTTATGTTTCATAGGGATGGGAGTAGTTTGATTTTTGCATTGCAATTTAAATTTGCAAATCTTTGCAGAGCCCATGACACCCTTACTACACCACTGAGAGGAATTATGGGGCAGATTTACAAGCCCCTTGCATCACTTCTGCACCGTTGTTGCGTCACTTTTGTGACGCAGCGGCAGCGTAAAAGTTGCGGCCCATTTACAACGTGACGCATCTAGGGAGATGCGTCACGTTGTGAAGCCCTGCGCCACATTAAACCTGCGTCAGGTTTAATGTATGCATGGTGGACGTTCTGTCACAGGAAGCCCCGCAAAAGTGACGCAGTGAAATCTACAAGATTTCACTGAGTCACTTTTACGTCCATGCTGCGTCAAAACCCTGAACCTGCTTGAAGCAGGCGTAAGAATTGACGCAGCATGTTAGGCATAGGGCGGTCCTGAGCATTGCTGGAGTTGCGTCGTGCTTGCGACACGACTCCAGCAATGCATGACTTTTCCGTCAAAAGATGCGCCAGAATTTCTGACGCATCTGTCAATCCTTGCGCCATGGTGCGCTGTATTGTAAATACGGCGCATCCATGGTGACGCAAGAATTTAGCAAGTTGGCTCAGGGAAAGTGACGCATCTCTACAGATGCGTCACTTTCTTGTAAATCTGCCCCTATGTTTTGTTCCGTAACAGCAGTGTCAAATCTCTGAGTACAGACGCCTTACGGCTGCCCCTTACCGCAGGCTGTAAATATTTTTCGAGAAACCGTTCTGTTGAACATATGCCTCATCACCGCCACGTACACATTGTCATTTCCTGACCATGTGTGACAGATCAGGCCAACCAGGAGTACAATCCTGATTCTCAGAGGATGGCGTTTATGGCGTCCCCATCAGTTGGCCCCACAGGACAGCGCCGCTCGCATCATAACGTCGATGCGTGCCAACTCCACTGCTGGAAAAGGAGGGCACGTTGCTGGGAGGGTATCATTACAAGGCAGGAACGAACGGCCATCTTGGGAGCTACCACGTCTTTGTGGGCCGCTGCCAAAAGTCTCGTACATACTGTACCTCCAAATTATTGCAAATAGTTAATTAGTGTTCACGTTTCCTTTCTATTTAAGCATTGTGTTTTTATTTCATAAAAGAATTGTGTCAGAGTCTGCTATGTTCTCTCATCCTCTTCGGGCGTCATGCCCAGACCCACGCCTGTGATGTCGTGACACTGACGCGATACGCTGAGGCGTACGCATCAGGTCACGTGACGTGTTGTAATAAAAGCGGGTCGCGCACGCACGTACGCCAGACCGGCTGCGGCGGCGGACCAGAACCATCACCACTGTGTCCCAGCGTTCTCATTTTAGGTCTAGGCCCTGGGTCCCGTCGTCAGCGCGGTAAGCGCTCGCCCCCTCAGAACACAACATAAGTGGCGACGAGGGTGGGCGTACCCTCGACATCGTGCTACGAGCGGGAGTGGCGGCCGTGAGTTGTCTGTAGCTCGCAGTGTTCGTGCCCCCGCGTGACGTCGCGAGACCCCGTTGATGTCCCCGGTGTAGCGCTCGCGAGTGCCGGCATATCGTGCCCTGAGCGCGCACCCGGGCGTGGCTGTGAGGCTGTTGCTGTGCCAAACGTGGTTGTGGCCCGGCGGAGGATTGGAGCGCCGGAGTGAGCTTCCACGTGGTGACTGCCTGGGGCTGACGGCCACGTGTCCCGCACATCGCGGAGAAGGCCCTGAGCGCTGGTAAACGCGCACAAAGAGGACTGTGCACCTGCCCAGCTGCTAGGCCCGTGAGTAATTGGCCTGAAGTGCCTGAGGCCCTGGGAGGGGTTACATTGCCTGTGTTGCCTGGAAGGGTGCTGAGTGACAGCCAGTTTACGTCCCCTCATCGGCTGCACTGCCTATAGAGCCTGGAAGGGAGCTTCTAACACCCCTAAGCCAGAACTTGTCGGCCTGCCACGTGAGAGGGGAGTGTTACAGGGGAGACACACCCACATCACCTTCAGGTCTCGCCTAGCGGAGGCAGCACATGCGCGCCATGACGAACATTCCTCCAATCGAACCATTTACAGTAGAGGGGTCACCATCAGCAGTGGCGGCCCGATGGAAGGATTGGGAAGACAGGCTACGCATCTTTTTTGAGGCCACTAAAGTCCATAGGGACAAAAAACGCGCGATGATTATTCAACTCGGGGGTAAGGACATTCATAATATTGTCAAGACGCTCGCTGAAGCTACCCCTAAAACTCACACGACGCTGATAGCCGCGCTAAATGAACACTTCGAACCGATGGCGAACCGCGATTATGAGCGATTCATATTCCGACAGGCGCGCCAACTCCCAGAGGAATCGCTGGACAAGTTTCATGCCCGCCTCAAGAACTTAGCAGCCACCTGTGGCTTCCGAGACAAAACGGAAGAACTAAGAGGGCAAATAATTCAGGGGTGCGCGTCAGCCAAGTTGAGAGAGCGGATATTGTAGGAGTCTGGCAAACCGTTGGCGGAAATATTAACGATGGGTTGGACTAAGAAGCTGTCGAAAACGCGCGCCGCGCATATGGAAGCCGCTCTTCAAGCGCCAGTGAAGGTGGAGCCAGTCAACGTGGTGTCGGCTAGGCCTAAACAGAGATGGGACAAGAAAGGGGCGGGAGCCACCGCTCCGGATCAACCAAAGTCATGCGGGTACTGTGGGGGTCTGCCACATGCCGCGGCGGATTGTCCAGCACGAGAGAAGAGGTGCTCGGGGTGCGGTCGCTTCAACCACTTCGAGAAGGTGTGTCGGTCTAAAAGGTACCGCAAACCCCGCCAATCAGTGAACACCGTTGATGAAAGAGAGCCGGCGGCCAGCGATATGGATTACGATGGCGAAGAAGAGAGAGTGGTCCACAAGATCCACATGATAGGCACCGCGATGCGCAAGACACGACGACTCCCGCAGTGCAACGTCTGGGTAGGGTCGCAAGAGATCACCGCAGTTGTGGATACCGGGGCCAGTATCAACATCATGGCCGCCACACTGTACAGCACAATGCACCCGAAACCCGTTCTACACCCGTCAACGATAACTGTGTTTGCGTATGGTCAAGAGGCACCGCTGAAAGTGCGTGGAAGGTTCAAGACAACAATCTCTCACAGAACACGGTCGGTCACTTCTAACATCTATGTCACGGAGGATGGCCAGGGCATGCTTCTGGCCTGCCGGGCAGCAGAAGACCTAGGGGTAGTGACTTTTGCATTCGGAGTGCACAAAGAGTCCATGCACAACATCCTGGAGGAGTTTGAAGAGGTGTTCCAAGGGATAGGCAAGTTCCGTGGCAAAGAGATCCACCTGCACATAGACCCCACCGTTCAGCCAGTAGCCTTGCGACACCGGCAGATAGCATTCCACCTCAGACCGTTGGTGGAGGAAGAGCTGAAGAAGCTTGAGGCGGCCGGGATAATCGAAAAGGTATCTGGACCTACCCCATGAGTGTCTCCCATAGTGGTGGCGAGGAAGCCTAAGCAGCCAGGCGCAGTCAGGATATGTGTTGACATGCGGCTCCCCAACGTCGCAATCAAGAGGGAGCGCCACATCACTCCCACCATTGACGACCTCATCGGGGAAATGGCGGGTGCCAGGTGGTTCTCGAAGTTGGATCTCCGGTCGGGGTACCACCAGCTGGTACTGGATGAAGCCTCCCGAAATATTACCACGTTTTCGACACATGTGGGGCTCAGGAGGTACACCCGTTTGAGTTTTGGAGTATCGAGTGCCGCCGAGGTGTTTCAAAACGTAATCCATGAACTTATTGCAGGGATACCGGGGGCAATCAATGTCAGCGATTACATTATGGTTCACGCAAAGACAGTCCCAGAACACAATGAACGACTACTTCAAGTGCTACGTCGGATTTGAGACGCCGGCCTCACGCTGCATCGGGAAAAATGTGAGTTCCTGTGCAACAAATTACAGTTCTTTGGGTACACTTTCTCGGCGGAGGGAGTAAACCCCGATCCCGATAAAGTGAAGGACATTAAAGAAGCGGCTGCCCCCACGAATATCACCGAAGTTCGAAGCTTTCTAGGGATGGTGAACTACTGCGGAAGATTTATCAAAGATTTGGCCAACCTAACAGCCCCCCTGAGAGAACTGACAAAAGAATCCACCCCGTGGACCTGGGGCAGCGAGCAAGCTCAGGCGTTCGAAGAAATCAGGGAGGCGCTCTCAGAAGCAACAACACTCGCATTCTTTGACCCCGCCAAGCTCACGTTGATTGCCGTGGATGCTGGTCCAGTCGGACTGGGTGCTGTTCTCCTACAGCGGAAGACGCCTCAAGATGAATGGACTCCGGTGGCATTCGCCAGCCGGTCACTTACCGAGACGGAGCAAAGGTACTCCCAGATAGAGAAAGAGGCAATTGCAATCCACTGGGGCTGTCACCATTTCCATTTGTATGTGTATGGGAAACCATTCATGGTGACAACCAACCACAAGCCCCTAGTATCACTCTTCTCGGGCACCTCTACGAAGCCACCACCGAGAATTGAGAAGTGGATGCTCCAGTTACAAAACTACAACTGCAAAATAGAATACCAGCCTGGGGCACGGAACCCGGCTGATTACCTCTCTCGCCACCCTCGGAAGGCCACTCCACAAGAAATGTAAGAAGCAGCGGATACCGAGGAGTATGTAAGATGTGTCACAGCTCGATCGTGTCCCATACCTGTATCCATGGCCAGCCTCCAACACGCCACCAGCCAGGACGAGTGTCTGCAGAGGGCCAAGCAAGCCGTCCAGAACAATAGCTGGAACAGAGCAAAAGAAGAATGGAAGAGCCTGACGCCCATGGCGCAACGAATAATGGACAGCCTATACCATGTGAGGGATGAACTGACCGAGGACAACACTGGATGCCTGCTGAGGGGGCATAGACTTGTCATCCCGACGTCGCTGACTCAGAGGATGGTAGACTTAGCCCATGTAGGCCATCAAGGCATGGTGAAAACCAAGTCAAGACTGCGCACAAAAGTCTGGTTCCCCCTCATGGATGACATGGTAGAAATAACTGTTTGTGCCTGTCACGCATGTCAGGTCACAGGGGAAGCCCCCAGGCCTGCCCCCATCGTCATGGAACCTCGGCCGAGAGTCCCGTGGTCCAAAAAAAGCGTGGATTTTGGCAGCTTGCCGGACGGACGACACACTCTAGTGGCTATTGATGACCACTCGAAGTATCCCGAAGTAGAGATACTGTCGGCCCTCAGCGCCAGCGAAGTAATTCTCAAGCTAGAAAAAATAATGGCCACCCATGGACTAGTGAAAGAGATCCGGACGGACAATGGGGCACCATTCCAGAGCCAGGAGTTTGCCACGTACCTGCAGACCTTGGGTATCCGTCATCGGCGAATCACGCCCTGATGGCCTCAAGCGAATGGGGAGGCAGAACGGTTCATGAGGACCCTCAACAAGGTAATCCGCATCGCTCATGACAAGAACCAGTCCGTGGAGCTATCCATTTTTACCTTCCTTCGAAGCTACCGACAGATGCCACACTCCACCACGGGAGCTGCTCCCGCCCACCTGCTGATGGGAAGGGTGATCACGGACACTATACCACATCACCCTGAATGGCGACCGGAAGCCCCGGATGACAGTGCCTTTGATACTCGACGCAGAGGGGCGTATGCGCATGCTGATGCCCGACGGAGAGCGGGGGTACCGGACATTGTCCCAGGTGACGTGGTGCTCATCAAAAACAGAACACCCGGACACAAGTTCTGGCTGAGGTTCGAAAAGGAACCGTGGACCGTGGAAGATGTCAAAGGTACTTGCGTCACAGCCAGGCGGAGAGGGGAAAGAGTAACTCGGAACGTATCGTATTTCAAAAGAATTCAGCCATCCCAAGGAACCGGAAGCCCGAATCAAGGGGTTCCCTGCGACAGCCCTGGGGGTGTGGAGAATTCGCCAGAGCCAACCGTGTCCATGGACGATGCGGTGAATGGAGCCGCCTCCCAGTCTGGTGACACTGGTCCCCTGCGGCCCATCCAACAGCCAGAGGCGCCACTTCGGGGCGGAATTGATGACCCATTAGACTGTGATGGCAGTACTAACAGTGACCGTTTGGGTAGCGGTCCAGGTGAATCGCCGACCAGAGGAGTGTCCAGGTACAACTTGCGGAATAATCCCGAGCCCTCCTGTCGCCTTAAGGACTACGTCACGTAAGACTGTTTTGATTTGGTTGCATTGCAGTTGTGTAAGCTAATAAAGGGTAGACTTCGGGGTAGGGAGTTATTCTAAGCCCGGGTTTTTTTTGATTTTTTGTGTGTTGGGGAGGAATGTGATGTCGTGACACTGACGCGATACGCTGAGGCGTACGCATCAGGTCACATGACGTGTTGCAATAAAAGCGGGTCGCGCACGCACGTACGCCAGAACGGCTGCGGCGGCGGACCAGAACCATCACCACTGTGTCCCAGCGTTCTCATTTTAGGTCTAGGCCCTGGGTCCCGTCGTCAGCGCGGTAAGCGCTCGCCCCCTCAGGACACAACACACGCCCACCTCTCTATTATAAAAAGTACTACAGAAAAGATAGCTGAGAACGCATCTATTTTTTAAAACTCTTTATTGCTACAGTGCTCGTTATGCAGTTGATTCAAGAAGGAATAAAAAAGAATCATCCCAAAAGGATAGCAATGTAGGTAATAAGTTACAACCACTACGAACATTGTATATGCAAACTGGCTCTTTTTCGGCCTGCATCATAGCCTACAGACAATTCCAAGGAGATCACAGTAGGAGCATCTTCACTACCAAACGCTCTTAGTTTCCCCATTCCCCACCGCCCTGAAAAGCCGTCCAAGCGCCCTACACTTTCTCCCACTTTTTGGGGCATCCTCTACTTTCATAAACCACCTGCTCGGCCCTTTGGCACCAGTCTAGATCGACTTCCCAATCTGAGACACATGGGGGGGCTGAATTGGCACCAGAAATATTCCTTTTTGCCACCCAAGCTGCTAGTGTCACCCATATTGACTGATATTTTTTTCCCATTGTCCTCCCCTGATATTAGAATCAGCCACTTTGCATCCAGGAAATAGTTTTCCCTAAGACCTGAGAGATCTTGTCGGTCACCACCTGCAGATAGGTCTGAACCGCCAGGCCTTCCCATAGGATATGAAAGAAGTAACCCTCTTGGCCATTCCCTCCAAGATACAGTGAAGTGTTAGATTGGACGATTTTATGGAGTAGGGTCCTGGAGTAGTCAGATTCATGAAGTATTTGCTGCTGGGCTAGTATAAACTTAGTGAGGTTTACTATTTCATTTGAACTCTGCAATGCCTCGATCCAGTCATCATCATCAAGGTTTCCTTAGTCTAGGGACTGGACTTCTCCTAAAGATACCAACAGGTTGAAGAATTGTTCACTTGCTTCTTATAATTCTGTGAGATGGCCTTGTTGAGTATAGGCTCTGTAAGTAGCTAGTCTTCTACAGGAGAGGCTTCTTGCAACTGTTCACCCTCCAGTATATGGCATCTGAGTGCATGGCCGAGCCAGAGATACCTGTATCTTTCTGTCTCTGCCAGTTCGAATTCCTGTCGGAGAACTTCAAACTGTATGACAGATTGCTCTGTATGAAAGACATCTCCCAAGCGTTCAATGCCGATGAGCTCCCATTTAGAGAAACCCTCCAAACTGCCTACCTTCTTCAGCAGACAACTGTCCAAGAGAGGTTTCATATCAGTGCACTTATTTTGCCACCCCAAGAAACCAGTGGCCTCCCTCCACACTTGAACTACTGTCTGAGTGTGGGTCAGTAGGCTCCAGTCACCGGAGTTACAATGCAGTCACAGAGCCCATCTTACCTGTCACTGCTCTGCCCACTCTGTAGGCCCGTTCTTCATGGTCGCTAAAGACCCAATCATTTATCACCACCAATTGTGAAGCCCAGTAGTATATAAGAGTGTCTGGAATAGCCTAGCATCATATACCCCCTCTGGAGTTTGCAAAGAGCAATACTTGGATTATTTCCATTCCATAACAAAAAGTGTATTGCACTTTCTATTTTCCAGAAGAGCACTGGTGGGATCCTGCAGGGAGTGTTCGGAAATATGCAAGTATGCCTAGGAGAGACCTCATTATACATAATGCCGCTCTACCCATCAAATATAGGGGCAACGTTCTCCAATGCTCAACATCCCTGTGGAGCCTATCGATCTGCAGGAGAATATTTTTGTTTAGGAAGTCCTGAGAGTTTCGGATTACATGAATCTCCAAGTATTTAAAACTTTCAGTTACCTGCGGTACTGCACAGCACGCAGGAACTCTCATTGAATATTTGCAAGATTCTGTCAGTTGAGAGAGTTGGCCGTGTGAGATATAACATAATATCATCTGCGTACAGGGAGATACACTCCTCCCAATCCCCTCTTGTACTCAAACCTTGTATCAATGGATCTTCTTGACAGACCCAGGAGACACATCTATTTAGGTGAGAGGGGAGTGGACATGATAATGAGTAGAGCAGCAATTCAACCATTTCTATATCGTGACATCCTAGCTCAGCTTCCTCGTGCCCCACTTCCAATGCAATATTCACAAGTGAGTTGGTGGGGAGGAGACGGGTGGAGTGGTCAACTGCACCCAATAGTGGCTGGTATCAAAGTCAATGCATAGCAGCAAATTGCCTTATCCCTGTCACCCATACCCTGACACCCACCACCACTAGGGAGCGAAAATGTGACAGAGCCTTGTGTTCCTGGAATAGCCAGCTGCCTGCCTGCACTAGCGACAGATTTGTTTCTGCCCATACGAAGGTGAAGACTAAAGGC
>NC_140584.1:1126494157-1126496657 GCF_964204655.1 Triturus cristatus
CGCGCCCCAGCCCGACCGACCCAGCCCTTAGAGCCAATCCTTATCCCGAAGTTACCAGAGGCTGTTCACCTTGGAGACCTGCTGCGGATATGGGTACGGCCCGGCACGATATTTACACCATCTCTCCCCATTTTCAAGGACCAGCGAGAGCTCACCAGATGCCGCCGGAACCGCAACGCCTTCCAAGGCTCGGGCCCCTCTCTCGTGGCGCACCCATTCCAGGGCGCCCTGCCCTTCACAAAGATAAGAGAACTCTCCCCGGGGCTCCCGCCGGCTTCTCCGTGATCGTTTACGTTTCAGCACTGGATGCCACGAGGGTGCCCGTCTCCGCCACTCCGGGTTCGGGGATCTGAACCCGACTCCCTTTTGATCGGCCGAGGGCAATGGAGGCCATTGCCCGTCCCTTCCGAACGGCGCTTTCCATCTCTTAGGACCGACTGACCCATATTCAACTGCTGTTCACATGGAACCCTTCTCCACTTCGGCCTTCAAAGTTCTTGTTTGAATATTTGCTACTACCACCAAGATCTGCACCTGTGGGGGTTCCACCCGGGCCCTCACCCTGGGCTTCCATGCGCACCTCAGCAGCCCTCCTACTCATCGCAGCTTAGCCCCCGCGGCTCTCAGCACCGGCGACGGCCGAGTATGGGCCTGGTGCTCCAGCGCCATCCATTTTCAGGGCTAGTTGATTTGGCAGGTGAGTTGTTACACACTCATTAGCGGATTCTGACTTCCATGGCCTCCGTCCTGCTGTCTATATCAACCAACACCTTTTCTGGGGTCTGATGAGCGTCGGCATCGGGCGTTTGGTTCATCCCGCAGCGCCAGTTCTGCTTACCAAAAGTGGCCCACTAGGCACTCGCATTCCATGCCTGGCTCCACGCCAGCGAGCCGGGCTTACCCTTTTAAAGTTTGAGAATAGGTTGAGATCGTTTTGGCCCCAAGACCTCTAATCATTCGCTTTACCAGATAAAACTGGGGGCTCCGAGCGCCAGCTATCCTGAGGGACACTTCAGAGGGAACCAGCTACTAGATGGTTTGATAAGTATTTCGCCCCTATACCCAGGCCGGATGACCGAGTTGCACGTCAGTACTGCTACGGACCTCCACCAGAGTTTCCTCTGGCTTCGCCCTGCCCAAGCATAGTTCACCATCTTTCGGGTCCTATCACGCATGCTCATGCTCCACCTCCCCGACGGAACGGGCAAGACGGGCCGTTGGTGCGCCCACCGCTGGAAGCGCGGTGAGATCCCACCTCAGCTGGCGCGCACTGGCCCTCTCCTTCATTGTGTCACAGAGTTTTGCTCAGCCCTCCAACTTGCGCACGTGTTAGACTCCTTGATCCATGTTTCAAAACGGGTTGAGTGGGTAACCGACATTGCCGCAGACCCCTGGCGCCCGGTGTGGGCCTCCCCGCCTAGCGGCACGACGCAGTCGGGGCGCACTGAGAACAGTCCGCCATAGTCGACAGTCGCGCCAGGAGCAGAAGGCCCCGTCCCCCCTTCAACTGCCCCGACGCGCCCCGAGAGGTGGCCGGGGACGGGTGCCCGGGGGAGGGCGCGGAGGCAGTCAAATCTCCCTCGGCCCCGCGGACACGGCGAAGCTGCTGCCAGGGGGGCTGTAACACCCTCCTCCGGAGCAGAGGGCCACCTGCCACCCCGAAGCCTTCCCAGCTGACCCAGAACTGGTCGCGGCGCACCACCGTGGAAGAAATGCACCCTGCGGGGGCCGGGTAGGGACCGGGAGCCAGTCCCGTGGAGGGGATCCGGAACTCCCGGGCCACTGACCTTCCTGCCGTGTTGAATCCTCCGGGCGGACTGCACGGACCCCACCCGTTTACCTCTCAACGGTTTCACGCCCTCTTGAACTCTCCCTTCAAAGTTCTTTTCAACTTTCCCTTACGGTACTTGTTGGCTATGGGTCTCGCGCCCGTCTTTAGCCTTATATGGAGTTTACCACCCGCTTTGGGCTGAATTCCCAAGCAACCCGACTCCGAGAAGACCCGATCTCGGCACGCCGGGGGCCGCTAACGGCCTAACACCGTCCGCGGGGTAGGCCTCGATCAGAAGGACTTAGGCCACCTGAGCGACGCCAGGGAGTCGGTCTTCTGTACGCCACATTTCCCGCGCCCGCCGCTGGGCGGGAATTCAGCGCTTCTCTTCCCTCTTTACTCACCATTACTGGGGGAATCCTGGCTAGTTTCTTTTCCTCCGCTTAGTAATATGCTTAAATTCAGCGGGTCGCCTCGTCTGATCTGAGGTCATAGTCGGAAGAAAACGCCAGAGCGTTATGGGGGAGCTGGGGAACGCGCACCCTCTTTCCCCAGATCGCGTCTAGAGGGGTTTCGCCCTCACCGGGAAGCCAGCCACGGAGAAGGGCACCTGAGGCGCATGTGCGCTGGAAGCCAGTGGGACACCACGGACAGCCACACGCGGCAGGCAGCCAGGCACCCTGGGACGGGCCCGGGGCGGACCGTTCGCCAGGCCCCTTCTCAGGGGCC